>NW_004443938.1:7002683-7069823 GCF_000243295.1 Trichechus manatus latirostris | reverse complement strand
GTTTCCCGGACAAGAGATTGTGGCCGCGGGAAGCAGAGGAGGCCAAGTGGGGGTGAAGAAGGGTGGGGGGTGGGAAAGCATATATTGCAAATTACCGGTTGTTTTGTCTCCCGCTGGAAGCTCTGTGAGGCTGCTTTCTCGTACCCCCTGTTTTCTGGTCTCCGATAGGAGTCCGAGACACCGGATCCGCGCTGCGTTAGCTGGTAGGGGACCTCTGCATGAATCTCTCCTCGCTCTCCGTTCTCTGTCAGTTTTCTCACTCCGTTTTGTGCTTGGCTGAGTTCTTTATCTCTTCATTTGATGTTTGAGGGTTTCAGGATTGTTGTATTCTCTGTTCGGCTTGGTTTTCCGGATCTTTGCTGTGGAGGGATGGCGTGGTGCTTCTTCCTAGAGTGCCAGTTTGCTGGAAGTCAAGTGGAGTATCTTAAATGACTGCACACAGGATTTTAAGACCCCAGACACTACTCACCAAGGTAGAATTTAGACCATTTTATTTATGAAGTATGTTATGCCAACTAAGCTAGAGGAACTGAATCTCTGGAGCACTGAAAAGCGTCACTGGCTTCATCTCACAGTCTCAGCTCCACAAGCTGTACCTTATTCTCAGGGGAGTTATTCACTTACTGCTGAGTAAGAAAAAATGCAGAGAATCCCCCAGTGGTCAAAGGATTGAAATTAAATGAAGATTGCTTTTTTCCCCCATAGAAAGGGAGAAAGGAGGCTCTAATAGTTACTCCTTAATGTATAAAACCAATCTGTGGTGCTGTAGTTTTATAAACTCTCAGGGTTTCAGCTCCTTAAAAAGGGGTCCTTAGGTGGACCCCTGGGCTGCCCATCAGTCTGGTTCCATGGGGTTGTCCAAGGCAGCAGGATTTTGCAAGCATATATTTATGGTGAAGATTTTTATTTTCATTTTACTGCTTGGGATCTCATTGGAGTTTGGAGTCATACGACCTGAGACTTGAGCCCTTTAGCTGACCAGCAAAACCTTAGGTGTTTTGGTAACAGTTGCCTAGTTCTCGACTGGAAAGAGATTCCTCTGAATTCAAAACAAAATATATAAATGAACTCTCGAATCTTGTCCAATAAAGATTTCCACCCAGTATGTTGGGGAGGTTGCTGAAGGCAGTTTTGGGTACCTATGAATTATTTGCTTCCACCACCTGTCCACCAGATTATCATACTGTGGCAGTTTGCATGTTGCTGTGATGCTTGAAGCTATGCCAACAGTATTTCAAATACCAGCAGGGTCAGGTTTCAGCAGAGCTTCCAGACTACAACAGACTAGGAAGAAAGACCTGGTGATCTACTTCCAAAAATTAGTCAAAGAAAACAATCAGTGGCTGCAACAATGAACTCAAACTTGCCAACAATCATGAAGATGACACACACACACACATAAAAAAACCTGTTGCCATTGAGTCGATTTCGATTCATAGCAACCGTGAAGATACCACAGGGTGAGGCAATATTTTGTTCTGTTGAAGATAAGGTTGCCCTGAGTCGGAGCCAGCCACGGCAGCTGCTAACAGACCATGTGTTATTTGTTTACCAGGAACAAGTTATGGAAACTTATTTTTTCTCCAAAGTTCAGTAGTTTTTTACTCCTCCTAATGTGTGTGTATGGGGTTACATCTACACCAGCGATGAATCTCTATTCATTCAGAAACGAGAGCCAGGTCATTTAGATCTATGGCTGTGAGACAGTCAGGATGCCTTACCTAATTTGTATTTTATGCTGTTCAAAAGTTAGTGATGTTCAAAGGCGCACTAATTAATGACTTCTGTATGCATTACTGTAGTGAACTTTCTCGACTAGAAAATAAATACAAATTATAGTTTTTTTTCCCCTTATTTGTGACATGTTTATGTAAGGGTAAATAGAGATTGACAAGTAATCTGTAACTTCTACTTTAAAGTTAAAGAAAAGCGATTTTTAATTACTAAGAGAATATGGCGTCGAGGAGAGCTGCAAGTTTTTTAAGTAACAAAATTCTATTTTAAAATAAAATCTACATGGAATCCCATACCTGAAATAGATTAAAGTGCCACTTATTGTGTAATATTTTATTTTAAATATATTATTACATATAATATGTTTTATATAATAATATAGTACCTATACTACACAGAAGTGTTTTATAAGTTAAATTTTATAACATTTATTTATCATAAATGAACTAATGCTAATACTAGTTGGTTGGTGTTACCTGCTGTGTTAGATTTGATCTATAAAGTATTGGAGTGTTTGTGTTGTTTTTATGTATATATATTTAATTGTAAGAAAAGTTTACATTTCAAATCAAATATTATCAGAATCTCTAAAGGCAACTTTGGGAAACTTTATGGTTTTGGGAACGTAGCATGTAAACCACTGGTCAAACTATATTCAAGTATATTTAAGCATTTCTTGAGGCTATCTTGATGAGAAAGTGGATTTACTAAAACTTTCTACTCAGTAGAGAGGCGACGCAGCATAGTGGTTACACTGGTTTCCTAGAGCTGCTGTAACAAAATGTCACCAGCTGGGTGGCTTATAAGAACAAACATTTATTCTCTCACGGTTGGTTCTGGAGACGGGAAGTTCAAGATCAAGGTGTCAGCAGGGCTGGTTCCCCCTGGAGACTCTAAGGGAGGATTGGTTCCATTCCTCTATCCTAGCTTCTGGTGGTTCCTGGCAATCCTTGGCAATCTCTGCCTTTGTCTTTACATGGCCGTGTTCCCTCTGTGTCTCTTCTCCTCTTTTATAAGGACACCAGTCACATTGGATTAGGACCTGCCCTGCTCCAGTGTGATCTCCCGTTAACTAACTCTGTCTGTAAAGACTCTATTTCCAAACAAGGTCACATTCACAGGTGCCCGGGATTAGGACTTCAACATATTTTTGGGGGGACACAATTCAGTCTCTGGCTGTGTTTGAATACTGAGTCCCCCACTTACTAGCCTCAGTTTCCCAATTTGTAAAGTGGGGGTAATCAAAGGACAACACATGAGACAGTTGTGAGGTTTAAGTGGGCTAATACATACGAGGTGCTTAGAACAGTGCCTTCACAGGGAAAGAGCTGAAGGATTGTTAGATGTTTTTATGATTAGAAAATCCAGGCTTCATGAAAGCAATGCCATCCTTATTGAGGCAGTACCCAAGCTTTGGGAAGCAGTGGCTGATTTCTTCCCTGATACGTTGTTATGGACAGGACACAGAGCTGGTCATATGGGTTTACTGAGCCATCTTGGCAGATCAGCAGTCAAAGCTGGCACCCTATCTCCAGACTGAGCCCTGGGGCTCCTGGAGCTCCTGGGACTTAGGGAAGTGGGGGTCCTTTAGTAACCAAGAGTGGAATTCTCTGGATATCAGCCCTCCCTCTTCTGAACAACAAGGTCCACAGAGCACGACCAGGAGGTGGTTCTCAGTTGAGAACTGCACACCTTAGGTGTATCAGAGCAGAGCTGGCCTAAGAGGACTGGAGTGAAAACACCCAGGGCCAGGCTGAGGGCAGGAGCTGGTTTCGGTAACCCCTGTATCCATGGTGTCCAGCCTGGGGGCTATGAAGACATAGTAGGTGTCCAGCAAAGGTTTGTTGAATGAATGCATAAGTGAATGAGTGATGGTTGATGGCATCTGCCAGTCGTGGATCCTGTGAGACACTAAGGATTGTTAGCCACTTCTTTTATGGCAAAAAGAAAAAGGAAGAAAGGAAGGGAAGAGGGAAAGAGGAGAGGAAGGGAGAAGGAGGAGGGAGGGAGAGAGGGAAGGGAGGAAGGAAGGGAGGATTTAGGAAAGAGAGAAGGAGGCAGGATTTAGGAAGGAAAGAAGGAGGAAGAAAGGAAAGAAAAAGCTCGCATACACTGTCCTAGAGACATGCACACCCACTCAGGAGCTGACTGTCACGAGCTCACACCTGCATCACTTATCATGTTCTCCACCAAATCAATTATTTTCTACTTGACTCTATTCTTGTCTGCCCCCGGGGCTGTGTGGAGACCGGCTCCACCCAGGCCTTCCTGGCGGGGAGGAATGACTAAGAATACACAAGGTGGGAAATGAATTAGCCAAAGCACGAAAGAAAACCAAAAAAAACCTGGAGCAGGAAAAGCTTCTTAGCTGTTCTCGTCAGCATCATTGCTGCTCCGCTTCCCTTCCTCCTCTCGGCCTTTTTCTTTGTGGGAAGCTTGGGGCAGAGGGAAGGGCCACGCGGGATGGGAGGCAGGCGCCTGACTGGTGGCCTTTTTGCAAGACTTTGCCTCGTAGCTTATGATTCGGCACTAGGGGAACTGATGCCAGGGGCCAAGGTCAGGGGCTAGGTGGGCAGGTGGGGCTAGAGCACAGGTGTACACAGACTCCTGTTCAGGTGTGGGTGTGGGCCAGAAAGAGCCCAGCCTCAGAGATGGGGTCTGAGGTCCCAGACTAGAGCCCATAACTCACTGTTTGGTGGCCTTGGCACTGAGCATGGTTTCTCAATTTTCTCATCTAAGATAGCAACGTTGATGATCTCCAAGGCCTCCTCCAGCCCCAAATTCATCATTCCCAGGAGCTCTGAGGGAGAGACCTGTAGAGGGAGACTTTGAGAGGACCTAATGGGAGACAGGGGCTGAGGGGAGGTGTGGAACTTGGGCTTCAGCCTTCCTGGGTTGTTAGGTGCCCTGTAGTCGGCTCCAATCATCGTGACCCCAGGTACAACAGAAGGAAACCCTCCCAGTCCTGCGCCTTCTTAACCATCGTCGGTACACTTGAGGCCACTGTTGTGGCCACTGTGTATTTTGAGTGCCTTCCAATCTAGTGGGCTCATTTTCCAGCACTATATCCGATAGTGTTCTGTAGTGATCCATAGGGTTTTCATGCTGGTTTTCGAAGTAGATCACCAGGCCTTTCTTCCTAGTCTTAGTCTGGAAGCTCCATTGAAACCTGTCCACCTTGGGTGACTCTGCTTGTATTTGAAATACTGGCAGCAGAGCTTCCAGCATCATAGCAACATATAAGCCACCACGATAGGATAAACTGACAGATGGGGAGTGGTTCCTGGGATTACTCGGGCACGTGTAGGGAGTCCAGGCT
The DNA here is from genome assembly GCF_000243295.1 of Trichechus manatus latirostris. NCBI lineage: Eukaryota > Metazoa > Chordata > Mammalia > Sirenia > Trichechidae > Trichechus > Trichechus manatus. The sequence goes on along the minus strand of NW_004443938.1, from coordinate 7,064,770 downwards.
GAGAAATGCTGCTCCCCTAAATGGCAGATGTTCACAGTGAAATCAGGGGAACAAAAACCTATAATGTTTTCTAGGGGGCCAAGAGCCTAGGAGGAAAAGAAGGCGTGAAGGGGTGAGTCTCAGAACACTGCTATGAGGAATTGGAAACAAAGCCCTACAGACCACAGGCGCTATGCCGAGTGAGGTATCTGTTGACGATATATTGGGGCGGCGGGTAGGGGTAGACAGAAGACCTGGTAGCAGCAGGTAGATAATTACCAGCCAGGGCCAGAATTTAGACAAATCTTTGGGACACAGAAAAACAATTTGGGATTTAGGGAGTTAAAATTCCCAGCAGCTTTTAAAAGTTGCCCCCCAAAATGAATAATAAAAGACAATTTGGCCATTTGGTTGGAAATAGAGCAGTTCAATGGCACCAGAAATCACACCGACAGAGCAGGGAGACATAAAAGCTCTGAATTATGTATTAATATGTCGTGTGAGAAGAGAAAGCGCTAAGGAAATAGTGTAGGAAAAATAAATAAAACCACATTACCGGTGAGCGTGGCCCGTTTGGTCAGTTACGGCAAACGTAAAACAACCCAAAGTGCCGTTTGGAAGTTAACGACATTTTTAATTGTACAGCTGCCTTCTCCGTTATAAACTACATCAAGGTGTGAACTAAGCCCAGGCTGAAATGTTGATTTTTGTGCCCACATTAAATATGAGTATATTTTTAAAGAGTTTGCAAGGTAAGATGTGTATGCAATTATTAAATTGAAACAGACAACTGTCTCAACATCATCATTTCTTTTGAGAAACAGCACATTCTACTGGAACCTCTACTCGGCAGATGTTAGGAGAATTTGGTCCCAGGTTCTGCTCTAGAACTGCCTGTAGTTAATATGCTTAAGCCTTGGGTCTTAACTTTTCTGTCTGTGAAGTTGGTATACAGCGTATTTTCCTATTTATTAGAATAAACAATAATAACAACATTGTTGCCATTACTGGTAAAACTTGTATTATTGAATGAAATATCCCCATGTATAGGAAAGGGTATTGGGGTGATGGCGGTTCAGTGGTAATTCTCCCCTTCCACGCGGGAGACCCAGGTTCGATTCTTGGCCAGAGCACCTCATGCACAGCCACTGCCTGTCTGTCCATGGAGGTTTACATGTTGCTCTGATGCTGAAGAGGTTTCAGCAGATCTTCCAGACTCAGACAGACTAGGAAGAAAGGCCTGGCAATCCATTTCCAAAAATCAACCAATGAAAACCCTATGGATCACAACAGTCCAATCTGCAAACGATCAAGTTAAGATAGGTATTATTAAGAAGAGTCTTTGCAGCCTGAGTGGCTAGTTTATTCTTCTAGTTAAAAAATAAACAAGGAAACAGTTGGTTTTTATTTCCTGTTATTTTGCAGCCGTATCAGGATTAATGATTTCCATTTCAGTTTGCAACAAATGCGTTTAGGCTTCCAGTCTTCATTGCTATGCAGGACTCCTCCTAATCGGGAGGTAGTCACCTACAGAACACTGACACAGTGTCTAGCTGAAATGGCCAAATCCCTCGTGTGTAAGTTGTGCCCTTTTTCTACTTCACACCCCTATGGACCAGTCACGGTGAGTAGAAAGTATGAAATTTTTCCTAGTCTGGTTTCAGTGCTGTCCAGGCCGAGTGTGCTTTTCTGTTCATATCAAATCTCTGATGGAGACTCCTTGTTGACTTGTTCAAATCCTCGCAGTTTACTGTGCTGTAAGAACAGGGGGAAAGTCAGCTTAACCTTGGGTCTCAAGTTGGGATTGACCAAAATATTTTTTTATTCAAGACTCAGAAATACTTCTTGTTGTTGGAGGTGACTTCAGGGCTGTTGAAGGAAGATTAGATTTGGAGTAGAAAAACGCTGAGTTCAAGTGTTAGCATCAGGGCGTTAGCTGTGAGACACTGGACAAGTCACGTGACCTCTGTGAGACTTAGTGTTCCTCTCTGTGAAATAGGACAATAGCAACCCTCCTGGTTATAGAAAACCTTCGTGGGAGTGACACAGAATTGACAGTGAAGCTGGTACTCTACGGATCTCATATGATAAATGGCTGCTTTTGTTTCTATTTACTATTTTTCATTAAGCCAACCATAGTACGACCTGGCCAAATCTGTTTGTTTTCCCTTTTGTGAAACACTGAAAGCAAAGATTTATATTTTCATAAATGTAGTTGAATGAGTACATATTATACACAAACACAGGAGTCCCTGGGTGGTACAGATGGTTAACGCACTGGGCTGCTAACAGAAAGGTTGAAGTTCCAGTCCACCTAGAGTCACCTTGGAAGAAAGATCTGGTGATCCACTTCCCAAAACATCAACCACTGAAAACCCTGTGGAGCAAAGATTTACCCTGACACGCATGGGTTGCTGTGAGTTGGAGCTGACTCAGTGACAACTGGTTTATGCACAAATACACGTGCGCGCGCTCACCACGAGAGCTAATGTAATGGCCATTGCTAATTATCTGTATGTTACATTACAGTGTCCTTGGGACAAAATCTGGTCTGCTTGTGGTAGTTGCTCTCATTTGTGCAAAGAGGACTAAATAGATAAATAATTGAACTGTTCTCTGAAGTCTTCTCCTCGGATGGAATTGCATTGCCTAAACTGGACCTGTCCTCGGGGTTCTTCCACGTTTACTTATTTACATGATGATGATGATGATGATGATGGCAGAACAAGTGTGTAACATAGTAAAATCACAGCTGGCCGTGCAGGGAAGCTGCTTCGTGTGGCTCCAAACTAAAGAAGAGGCTGGTGTGATATTCAGAAACTCCTCACCATAATCCATGTCTGTCAAAACCAAGAACAAACAAACAAGTTGCTGTCGCGTCAATTCTGACTCATAGTGACCCCACAGGACACAGTAGAATTGCCCCATAGGGTTTCCTAAGAGCAGCTGGTGGATTCGAACCACTGACCTTCTGTTTAGCAGTGAAACTCTTAACCACTCTGCCACCAAGACTGAGGAAAATGGTGATGATTGCGTCAAAGGCTATTTGCTCATTTGTTTTTGTACCAGATGTAATGTTGAGTGTTTTGCCCATTACTAATGCCTGGCACCAAACCGTCCTTCATCTGTTTGAAGCCTCTAGGAGTGGGAAAAAATGCAAAATGCAATTGGTTTGGTTCTAACAAAAAAAGCAAATACCTCATCTGAAAAGTTTTACTTACCCAAGAAATATCCTGGAAGTTTCATTTAGCTGACGAAAGAGAAAATGCAGTAAATAACTAGGGGGAAATTGCTATGAAATGCTTAAGGGAGGCTTAGGTTCGCTGCTAGGGGATGAGCAAAATAGCAATTAAGTTTATAGAATGAAGGGATTAAAAGTAACGTAAATGAAAAGTAGAAGGAAATGAACTCCATTCTAATTTCTAAAAACGGTTTGAACAAAATGCTAATTATAGGGTGGGTTTTATGAGGCACAAAGAAGCTGCAAGGATTAAGAAGCATAGGTCTAAAAGGCGAGGGATCTGCTCGTGAAAGCACTGGCAGAACGCTGTGTCGGGGTTCCTTCTCCAGCCTGGGTACGGCCATTCTGCCTGAGACCAGTCCCCTCTTCAATTTTGTCATCAGGAGTAATTGAACAGTTTTTTTCAACAGATTCACTCTGGGGTGAAATTACAGAAATACACACATATATATACATATAAAACCAAACCTTATAGCCACCCTATAAGACAGAGTAGAACTTCCCCATAGGGTTTGCTAGACTGTAATCTTTATGGAAGCAGACTGCCACATTTTTCTCCCACAGAGCGGCTGGTGGGTTTGAACCACTGACCTTTTGGTTAGCAGCCGAGCACTTAGCCACTGCGCCACAGGGCTCTTTTTATATATACGTATTATTTACATGTACTTAAATATATGATTGTTACATGTAATAAGTACATATAGTAAGCATGCATGTAAGTACATATGAATAATATGTATAATTAATATACATATATAAATAAGTATATGTGTGCGTATGTATGTATATAAAATTCTTGTTATTTGCCCTTGGGTTGATTACAACTTATGGTGACCCCGTGTGTGCACAGTAGAACTGCTCCATAGGGTTTTCAAGGCTATGATCTTTTAGAAGCAGATTGACAGGCCTGTCTTCCAAGGTGTCTGGGTGTGTTCGAACTGCCAACATTTTGGCTAGTAATTGGGCACTTAACAACTTGTGCCCGCCAGGGACTCCATATATACAGTAAGTATATACGCAATAGGAGAAAGATGTGGCAGTCTGCCTCCCTAAAGATTACAGCCTTGGAAACCCTACAGGGCAGTTCTACTCTGTCCTACAGGGTTACTATGAGTTGAATAGACTCAATGGCAGTGAGTTTTATATATATAATAAGTAATACATATAAATAAATGTGTGCGTGTATAAATGTAACAATCCATTGACAATGAATTGATTCTGACTCAGTGACCCTACAAGACAGAGGAGAACTGCCCCATTGTGTTTCCAAGGCTGTAAATCTTTAGGGAAGCAGACTGCCACGTCTTTCTCCCACAGACCAACTGGTGGGTACGGATCGTCAACCTTTCGGTTAACAGCCATCAGGGCTCGTGTGTGTGTGTGTACACACATGGTTAAGCGTTTGGCTGCTAACCAAAAGGTTGACAGTTCGAATCCACCAGCTGCTCCTTCAAAACTCTATGGGGCAGTTCTACTCTGTCCTATAGGGTTGCTATGAGTCAGAAGCAACTTGATGGCAATGGGTTGTTTTGTTTTATATATGTATATATGCATATATAATACATACGTATATGTGTATATGTGAATATATATATATATCTATCTATATATAAATATATATAGATAGATATACATATATATAAATACAGGTAGTCCCCGACTTATAGTGTATTTGAGTTACAACAAACCGTACTTTTTTTTTTTTGGTACATCTTATCGTTAGCAATATGTACCACATACAATGTTGCAGTTCGTAATTTGCTAACCCCCAATGACAAATAAGATCGGATTTATAAAGATGCTGATAATAAAAGGCAATAATAATGAAAACTAAAAAATGAGGTATTTGACTTACGTCGAACTGACTTACAATGGCGTCACTGGAACGGAATCCCATCATAAGTCAGGGACTACTTGTATATATATGGTATATATTTATTTTTGAAAGTCCCTTTCTGTTAGAAAAATTATATCAAATAATATTCTTCAAAATATTCCTGGAAAAGAATTCTTGCAGCTCGGGAATGAAAAGTAACTGGAGAAACCATATGCACCTCTAATCTTCACTAGGAGGCATTTCTATAATGAAAGCTCCCTGCACCTGTGAGTGGTATGCTGAGAGCTGAGGGATTTAACATGAAAAGGCCTTGACACTTAATGATTTATAGCGGAGTTCCTCCATGAGCGGGCCCCAATATCTGCTCAGTGCAAAATATGACCAGGGCAACTGGCGTCAGAACCTCATTTAGTTGTACAGGGAGCCTGAATTGTACATGCTTCAAAGATCAATAGGACCTTGACATACAGCCTATGTCCCCAGAGCTGTGGGTGAGGACCAGGAGGCCACCACGGAGGGGCTCTGCACTCTGGTTCATCAGCACCGAGGGTAGGGCGCTGCATTAGACAGGCCTCACCATCCTGAGAAGCCTGCAAGCTCACGTGCTTTCTACGTGTTGTCTTGAATATTTCGTCACTTGACAATCATCTTCCCTTTGATTTGCTAAGCGCTCTTATTAGGCAGACCCCTTGGTGCTGAAAGATGGGAAGCTGATTCTCCACCCTGTAAAATCCCATTTCTGATACATAGAGAGATTTCTGCCCTTGGAGAACAGATTGACCACATGTGCCACCACCAAAGTGATTCTACCACTTCCAGAAACCTGTAATTGAATCAATAGCACAACAATGAAACAAACAAGCACAGCTCAATTCAATTAGACTTTGATAATTTGGAATATGTGTTAAAACAGACACGGTAAGGGATAAACTCACCTTTCTACACTCTATAAAAAAAACCATTTGCTAAGTGGATAAATCCAGGTTACTTGGGGGAATGTGTAAACGGAAGGAACAACATGTTTTCAAGTATTTAGGCAGTATCCATTCATGCAGCAAAGTCTATGAGAAACTCTACTGGTGGATACTTTTTAAACTAAGTTGTGACTACTTTCCTGTCTACAAGTTGTGAAATAGCGTTTTTTTAAAGGTCAAATTAGTAAGGGTTCACTAAATTGATCATGCACAAAATCTTTGCACTTTTAGGCACACACATGAATTTAAATATTTTCTTATACTATAATTAAGATTTATTTTAAGAAAAAAAGTACATATTGTCTTTAATTTCCTATGTTTTATCAAGGCTATGCACATAAATAGGGCAGGAATGTATTTTTTGAGATATTGGTGGATGCCTTTTTCTCCTGGTGGTCTACACTGTTTCTTTCTTTCCGGCCCGCTTACCCCCCTGGCCGAGTTCGTCATCATCCTGTGGTCCCAGTCGCAGCAGAGACAGGTAGCACACCCACGGCAGGGAGCCTCCTGCTGCCTCCCGGCTTTTGTGTCTTGTCTTCATTTCCTAAGGCTGCCCTAGCAAAATACCATGCAATAGGTGGCTTATAAGAACAGGCATTTACTGTTTCATAGTTCTGGGGACTGGGAGTCTGAATTGAGGGCGTTGGCAAGGCCGTGCTCTCCCTGTCTGCTCTAGGGGAAGAGCTTCCTTGTCTTCTCCAGCTTCTGGTAGCCCTGGGCATTCCTTGGCATTCTTTGGCTTCTACATGCATTTTCACATGGCATCTGTCTTCCCCGTGTGTGACTCTAATGTCTGTTCTCCCTTTTATAAGGATACCTCTCAGAAGGGGTTAGGACCCACCTTACACTGGTATGATCTCATTAACTTAACTGGTAACATCAAAGAAAGATGCTATACCCAAACAATATCACATTCACCGGTAAAGAAGGTTAGGATTTCAACATATCTTTTTGGGAGATGCTATTCAATTCATAACATATTGCAAAAGCCTAAACCCTTAGCTAAGACCCACCCCACCCCAAACACACACATACACATAAAGCAAACCCACTGCCATCGAGTCAATTCCAACTCATAGCCACCTTAGGACAGAGTAGAACTGTCTCCTAGGGTTTTCAATCAGCGGCTGGTGGATTCGAACTGCCAACCTTTTGGTTAGCCACCAAACTCTTAACCACTGCGCCACCAGGGCTCCCAATAAGCATAGAACAATTATGGGGAAAAAGCCTCTTGAGTTAGAACAGTGTTTCCCTTCTCTAAGAAGAAAAGTTCTTGCACTGAATGGGGGAGGAGAGATGAAGCAGGAATGTTGGGTGCCCCCAGAGAGACGTCCAGAGAAGGTTGAGGAGGACAAGGGCAAAGGAATCTGCACCCCGGCCCCACGTTAGAATCCACGGAAGTGGGTCACTGGAGAGGCGCAGCATGGTGGGTCCTGACACAGGAGGCCTGTAGACCACATGCAAGAATCCTTGACCTAGCACGGCACCGAAACCATGCATGTACCTTCGTCCTTGACATGTAGAGAAGGCAGCAGAGGGAGCTGTGGGCCTGAGGGGCAAGAAGATGAAAATGAGGCAGCTCAGTGTGGTGTTCAGTGAATTGAGGACTCGGTCCACATGGAACAACTCAGAAGATGTCCACTTGGAGAGAAGTCATGAGAACCAGATTCTAGCTCCCAACTCAACACATTAAAAAAAAAAAAAAAAAGTCTCGGCACTACAGAAGGTACTGAAGCCTGGACACAACTGGAGGAAAATGGTTGGGAGCTCACTGAGTTGGCTAAATTTTAGAAACCTTAACAGAATTACATTGTGGAGACTTTTTTTTGAAGTTATAATTTTCTCCATTAGGCTTTGTGGCTCGATATTCAGCACTGTTGCAGAAGCCCATGACTGAGTTATTTTGAATAGACACTTTCCTCTTGCTTTCTGTGTTTTCCAGTATTCAGTGTTTTTCCTAAATAGGCTACTATGTGAGGCCTTACTATTATTTTTTAATAATCCAAGTTTGTCCATCCACACTCACTGGGAGCTGGAAGAGTGCCACAATCACAGGACAGAGCAGCATTTTTGGCTCAGGTTCATCTCCAGATTCTTCCTGGAATGCTCAGAGAAGCTGGTGATCTATGTCCTCCTGGCCCTTAGGTGGTGCTGTTTGCTTCAGCACCCTCTGCAGTGCAAAGCCAGAATACGGCTGAGATTACCTGACCTCCTGCAGCCACGTAACTCAGCCTACAAGGCTCCTTGTCCTCTCATGCCCCTGAGGTTGGCAGAGGGGCCACAGAGGAGCTTCCTGAGATGTCTAATGCTGTTGCTATTGCCAGCGGCTTCCCCTTTGTTCCACCATCTGATAGTGCAGACCTGAAGGCAGGGGGAATGACCTCACACACTTTGTTACATCTGTTTCTAGTCCAGTGCTGCCCAACAGAGGTATAATGGGAGCCACACATATAATTTAAATCTTCTACTGTTGTTAGGTGACTTTGAGTCAGTTCCGACTCATAACGACTCTGTGTACAACAGAACGATACACTGCTCCATCCTGCGCCATCCTCATAATCGTTGTTATGCTTGAGCCTGTTGTTACAGCCACTGTGTCAGTCTTTCTCATTGAGGGTCTTCCTCTTTTTCGCTGACCTGCTACTTTACCAAGTATGATGTCCTTCTCCAGGGACTGATCCTTCCTGATCACATGTCCAAAGTACGTGAGACAAAGTCTTGCCATCCTCGCTTCTAAGGAGCATTCTGGCTGTACTTCTTCCAAGACAGATTTGTTCATTCTTCTGGAAGGCCATGGTATAGTGACAGGTGAAATTGATTTTAATAATATGTTTTACTTAACTCTATATATCCAAAATATTATCATGGAAACATGTAATCAACATGAAGATTTTTTGAGATATTTAATCTTTTTGTTCTAAATGTTAAAATTCAATGTGTCTTTTACACTTACCAAAACAAACCAAGCCAAACTCATTGCCGTCGAGTTGATTCTGACTCATAGTGACCCTATAGCACAGAGTAGAACTGCCCCACAGGATTTCCAAGGAGCGGCTGGTGGATTCAGCAGCTGAGCTCTTAACCACTGTGCCACCTGGGCTCCTTTACACTGAGAGCACATATCAGTTCAACCAATCACATTTCAAGTGCTAATAGCCATGTATAGCTAGCGGTCACCACATTGAACAGCGCACTTCTAGACCTGACAGCCATCTCCAGATCTCCTGTCTTGAGGTTGCATGTTTTTGGGTCCCTCCCCTTAGGACTGTAGCATAAGTCCATATGGCTGCTTTGGAAGATAATCTGAGTAGGATACCACTCTACCATATACACAATTCCCATCCCTGACAATGGACTTGGACCTGGCTTGTGCAACTTACTTTTTCCTGCAGCTGAGGTCGTCTCCTTGGGATTTATGAATTCATCATTCAAAGAGATCCCTGCTAAGCTAGTATCTTCACTACATTCTTTTCCTTTTCCTATTTTTTACATGGACTTAAAGCATCCCTGGGTGGTGTAAACAGTTAAGAAGTTGGCTACTAACTGAAAAATTGATGGTTTGAACCAACACCGAGGTGCCTTGGAAGAAAGGCCTAGAGATCTGCTTCTGAAAGGTCACAGCCATGAAAATCCTAGGGAGCACAGTTCTACTCTGCATACCTGGGGCCTTCATGAATCAGAGTCGACTCGAAGGCAGCTGGACTGGACGTGGACTTACCTTTGCTTCCCAAAGAAGTCACTGGTAGGACATTGTTCCATGTTTCTACAAGTATGGTTTCTTTGTTAATTGATTTCCATGTTGCTAGTTTAACTCACCGCAATCTTACTGCCTGTTGCCTGAAAGTATCACCTTCATAGTGGGACTCTCTGATAATATCCACTATGAAAATATCCACTTTCCTGTTGCTAATATTTGTTGTATCCCAGTGTTTCCCACCTATTTAAAAGCTTCATTGCATCTTTCCCTGTATCAGGCTAGACACTGCTGTAAATTCAGTGTTATGTGTGATTTCCTCTGTCTGCACTAACTCAATTATCCTGGCCTCTGGTACTTCATTCCCTGTTAATGGGGTTGCTTGAACTTTTTGTGGAGTTTCTTCTTAGTTCATTTCTTTGATTTACTGGCATTGTTTAAGTCCCTGTTTCACACTAAATTCTTCTTTCTGATTCCATCTTGCATCCTGTCCCCATAATTTCATTCCCATCAATAAATGTTGGCATTTGTCAACTACTGAGTCTCCCAAAGGCTGATCTACAATTCATGCTGCTCATTAATCAGTCAGACTGCTGGATGAGATTCATGTCTTCAGTCCTAGCTTTTACCAGAGGATGATGCAAATAGTTAAGGCTTTCAGCTGCTAACCAAAAAGTTGGAGGTTCAAATCCACTCAGAGGCAGCTCCAAAGAAAAATCTGGTGATCTACTTTTGAAAAAATCAGCCATTGAAATCCGTATGGAGCACAGTTCTACTCTGACACACATGGGGTCACCATGAGACAGCATTGACTCTTTAGCAACTTCTTTTTTTTTTTTTTTGATGCTCTACAATCCTATTTGAGCTTTAACTTCCAGAGTCTTCATCAGTTGCGGTGTGTTGTGCTCATTACGTGCCGGGGACCCGCAGAGAAGAGAAGCAGGTGTTTGGGAGCTGCGGTTCCGCATCCTTGGGAATTCTTGCCTCCTCTTTATGAATAGGAGGGAGCAGAGGAGACATGAATCACCCTGTGTTGTGGAAGCTGAGCCTACCATGTTCTTCCTCTGGTACCTCTGGGAAAGGCTGAGTGGTTTTTCTTTTCTCATTGGGGCAGTGGGGATGTAGGATTCCTTTGCAAACCTCCGCACCCCTTCCTCAAGGTAAATTATCAGGAAAGTTACACCTGCCTAAGACATTTTCCCAGGCGCAATGACATCACCTCTGCTCTAAGTTATGAGGTGACTTAGGATGTGCCCTCTCTACTACAACCTATCAGCTACTTTTAAGTTGAACTGCACGGAATTGCTGTTTGAAAGAAAAAATTGTCAAAATATCAGCCTTTGTGTATCTTTTCAACCTAATATTAATTGTGGTTCAGTGAATTACTTAATATGGCCCTTCTAGCCATAGTCTTTGTAACTCCCACCAAATGACTGGGTGGGACTATGGTGCTTGTGGCCCACCAAGGGGATAGCATAGCTTGCTAATAATGTAAATAAGGTGCATGACACCTTTGTGGAGGTAGGACTATGCAAATAAGGTGTATGGAACCCTAACAAGAGGATTGGTCAGTTTTGTCATCCCGCTAGGCTTAAAATGAGTCATTCCAGAGGCATGGAGAATCTCACCTCCATCAAGAAAGAAGAGCCAAGAATGGAGCACATACTTTGGACCTGGGATACTTGTGCTGAGAAGCTCCTGGAACAAGGAGATTGAGAGAGAGAGCTGTAACATTGAAGATAGTGAGAAGCGGTGGGAGAGAAATGGTAGCAGTAGAGGCAAGAGACCAGCAGGAGAACTTACTGGCCCATGGAATGAGAAAGCTGAGCGCCTTTGGGCCAAGGTTTACTGGCAGAGTGGGGTGCCTCTGGGCACTTATCAGTAGAGTTAAAAGAGCTTTGTAACACTTACCTGAACAGGGCCAGGCCGAGAGGCCAAGGATGAGAGACCCGCCTTTGGGCACAGCTGAGAAGATGCTGTCCAGATCGAAGAACGGTATCCTGAACCTGAATTGTAACCTGTTATTTCCCTAATAAACCCCATAATCATGAGTATTGTCTGTGAGTTCTGTATAGCCATTGCAAGAGATTAGTGAACCCAGCAGAGAAGTAGAGAGTGCCGTGGGAGGGGCGGCTGGTGTCAGAACTGGTGAAAAGATTGGAGGGTAGGGGCATATCTGACCTCCACCTCACAGGAATCAGCCTTGGGCTGTTGATCTTGATTCTCCTTCTCCTTATGAAGTTAGAGGAGGTCAGATGCCCCTGCCATGCCATTCTTACACAAATGAACCATTACTCTTTGTGGTGGTAAATTATTAGAGTGCCTGTTTCCGTTTATTTTTGTCATCCAATTTGGGTGTGCCCATGAAAGTTGTACCTATGAGTGTCTTCTATCATGTGAGACACCACTGAAAGTTTGAGATCATCAGACTGAAGGATAATCAGGACAGGCAGCGGACCTAGGACAAAGAATTATACCGAAAGTGGCAGGTTAATAGAAAAGAGACACATTGCTTGCAGTGAGAAGAGCTGGCTCCCAGCGCTAGCTCTGCCTATTACTAGCTGAGTTCCCTCTGGGAAAGCCCCTTAATTTCTATGCACCTGTTTCCTGGTTGGCTAGATTTTTTTCTGTTGGCAGCTGTAACTTAATGGTTGAGCCCACACTGGGATAAGACTGCAGAGGGTTCAAATTTTGATTTTATCCTCTGGTAGCTGTATAAACTTGGGCAAGCTACTTCTCAATGTCTCAGTTTCCTCATTTGTAAAATGGGGATAATAATAGTAACCACCTCGGCATTATTATGAAGATTGTTGTTGTTGTGTGCCCGAAGTTGATTCTGACTCATAGTGATGCTATTGGACAGAATAGAACTGCCCCATAGGGTTTTCTTTATGGGAGCAGATCACCAGGCCTTTCTCCCGTGGGGTCACTGGGCGGGTTCAAACCACCAACATTTCGGTTAGCAGCAGAGTGCAGGCCACCAAGGCTCATTATTATGAAGATTCAAAAACAACAACAACAGCAAACCAAACCTGTTGCTGTCGAGTCGATTCCAACCCATAGAGACCCTATAGGACATAGTGAAACTTCCCCATAGGTTTCCAAGGAGCAGCTGGTGGATTTGAACTGCTGACCCTTTGGTTAGCAGCCGAGCTCTTAACCACTATGCCACCAGGGCTCCGTTATGAAGATTAAATACATTAATTTGTGTAAAATACTTAAGGCAATGCCTGGCACCCAAGAAGAGTTAGTGATTATTATCTGAAAAAGGGAGCTGATCACTCCAAACTCACTATGCCCTTCTGAAGCTTAGGCAAAGGTGAGGAACGTTAGCGGAGAGTGAATTAACATGCCAGGCACTTTAACCCACACTCCTTTGTTTAATAAACAGCAAAGTGGTCTTCTGAAAAAAGGTATTTCTGGATGCTGAGCTTGTTTAGTGAGACTTAAGGTTTGGGCAAGAGAAGGTCACAGCAAGCAAGACAAAGGAATGTTTAAGAAGCTCCAACTAATCAATAAAGTCACAGTGGTCTACGTGGATCCTGACAAAGACTTTGTGCCAAAGGAACGGGATATACGAAGATGCCGTCCCCTGAATATATTTTTTTTGTGGGGAGGGGGGTTGGGAAGAAGGCAGGAGGAAAGTGGTCAGACAGAAGGCCCTGGTGTGGGCCAGCCCTGGGGTTTTATGGAAGCCACACACCACTAAGGGATGTACATGTGTGACCACAACAAGCTTATCATAGCTGATTTCTTTGCGAGGAGTCCCTGGGTGGTGCAAATGGGCAACGTGCTTGGCTCCTAACAGAATGGTTGGAGGTTCAATTTACCCAGAGGTACCTCAGAAGAAAGACTTGAGGATCTTCTTCTGAAAGATCACAGCCATTGAAAACCCCGTGGAGCAGTTCTACTCTGACACACGGGATCACTGTGAGTTGGGGTTGACTGGACAGCCGCTGGTTTTTTAAATTTCTTTGTGAGGGGAGTTTGAGGTTAATGCAGCTGGAGACTGGAGTTCGGCGCAGTGTAAAGACCCTTGCCTGTGGCAGCTCTGAGGACAAGTGACAGCTTGTCCACAAAGTCAGCTCTTGGACTTTCGTCAAACACTATGTGAAGAGGCAGGGCTCCTGACTGGACCAGGAGGGCAGACTCGAGGCAACAGCTTTCCAAACACCCCTGAGGTATTAATATCCGTAACCTGTATTGATATTAATATACAGACTCCCCAGAGCTCCTGTGACCGAGCTCCCGGGCGGCCACACTTGACAGCTATATTGCTTTAGTCAGCTCGGTCTCGCTACCAAAGACACAGACCTGGGTCTTACATTTGTTAAGTCCTAAAGCCAGGTGAAAAGAGTTGGGGGGTCACTTCACTGGGAAATGTAAAACCAAATTCCAATTGTAAAGAGCCTTGGGGCTCCTAAATTCAAACGTATCCTGAGAAGATCTCGCCTCATCTTTCTTTGAGAAGTTAAGGTTCTCTGAAGGTTCTCTGTGTCCGGGAGAGGCCTGGGTGACTGAAGCCAGGGAGGGCCATGCGGGGAGGGACCACCCAGGGACGTGGTCGAATCTCGAGGGGCCTGGGGAAGTCACAGAAATGTCTTAGACTATCCCAAGAGCAACGGGAAGTCATTGAGGGTTGGAAGCAGAATTTATTTAGTTAAAAATCATGCAAGTTTCAATTTGTGTGTTTTGGGAAATGGAAAAGAAAGTGTCTTTTAGAAGATATATATAAGAATACCTCACTCAGTACTGGTCCTCCAAGGGAGATATTGTATTTGAAGTTTGACAAATCTAGGTTAATTCCCATATCTGAACATTGGCACATATGGAGTAGCTGTTTCAATAAAAATTACCAAAGAAAAACAGTTTCAGAAAGCAACAAAGTATATAGTTTCTTTGCATAATCTCTGCCTTTTGCCATTTTCTAGTTTGGGGTTTCCTTTTAGAGAAAACAAAATTACAATGGTTTGTATTTAACTTGCCCAGCGATGAGATATTCTGGCAATGATATTTTGGCATAATTCTTTCTGTGTCCCACTATTTCTGGTAGGGTGCTTCCAGGTTCAGAATATGTGTACGATACTGGTTGTATTTAGCCTGATGTCTACGATGCTAGATGTATCTAGCCATTACACCTGAAAACCTAGCGAGCTTGAGGGACCTCTATGGTTTTGTCTGTTGGTTTTAAGCAAACGGATTACACATTTTAAGTGTTCAGTGGAGAAATACTTGGAGATTATAGTACCTCTGTGTTTGCGTTCTATTTCCTCAGAGTGAGAACAGTTAAAAAAAAGGATCAGCCAGTGTTTATATTTGTATGAACGTTATTAATAATAAAACAAAGTAAATTTTCCCAAACACAATTTACCATGTAGCCTTTTGTAGGATGGAAATAGATGTTTTTCCTCTTAAAAGTTCAAAGGAGTTCATCTTCAGGGGGACAGACACCTTTAAATCTGAAGACCACAAGTATTTTAAAACTTTTAGCAAAGGTCTGCACTTGGTCTTGGAGAAGAAAACTGACATTTCTCACCTTTAGCTGGAGATTGACAATTGGTAACGGGAAGCTGACATATTGGATGTCTTAGTCACGAGCCTTTTTATCGTTACCTATAACTTGCGGATCTTTGGAGGATTGAAGAAAACAAAATTAATCTGTTTTTGTTGTTGGTTTTAGGGCAGAATTTCCTCTTTGGTAATCTACTAGTTAATTTTTAGTTTCTAGGTGGGTTCTATTCTTCCCCAAAGTGGAAAGTCTGGGGACTTCCTGGACCTGGAAAGGGGTTAACGTGAATACTTCTCTTTCTCCTTCCTTCCCTCCTTTAGTCCACTCTCCCACCACCCACCCCCACACCCCTCATACTCTCCCCTCTGGACTCTACTGGCGAGGTAAGGTCGCCCAGTCATGTGCGCTTCCCTCACCCACTGGAGAAATCAGCTAGTGCTGGGGGGGTGCTGGGTCCCCCACCATAATCTCCACTAGACAGTACAGTGCCACCATCCAATCGCTGCTGAGACTCAGGCTGCAGGCGAGGACATCAGATGTCACCTGATGTGGCACATGGGACAGGCTGGTCGATGAAGTAGAGAAGCCCTTGGAACAAGCCTTTAGTAGAGCCATCGTGGTGGGTAAAGCCCCAGGGTCAATGCTGCTCTGAGGCTGTCGCTGGACTGAGAACCCAGCTGTCTCTTCAAGGCTGGTGGGAACCTTTGAGGCATGTCAGAGACTCAGTGAAAACCACCAGTTGCTGTTGATCAGTTTGGCTCCAACCCTGCTTTCAGAAGTGCCATGTGTGACCAGACCCAAGTCAACCAGCACAGCTCATTTTCCAAGCTGACTCAATCACAGGCAAGCTCAGGACTTTTGATAGAGTGACTGAAAAAGGGGCTATCTCTTTTTCCTCTGAACTCGAACTGGGTAAGTATCTCAGTTCCTAGTTCTGCTAGAACAGAAATACCACAAGCGGGTGGCTTTAAACAATGGAATTTATTTTCTCACAGTTTAGGAGGCTAGAAGTCAGAATTCAGGACACCAGCTCTAGGGGAAGGCTCTCTCTGTCTGCTCTGGGGAAAAATCCTTGTCTCAGCTTCTCTAGCATTCTTCTCAGCCTTCTTTGATGATCTCAGGGTGGTATGTATGTTCGCCTTTGTTTGTGCTTGCTTCTCTATACCTAATCTGCTCTTTTTATATCTGAAAAAAAGATCAGCTTAAAAACATTCTACCTGATATGGCCTTATTAATATAACAAAGAAAATCTTATTCCCAAACGGGATCACATCGCAGGTATGGGTTTAGGATTTACAACACATATTTTCTGGAAGATGCAATTCAATCCATAATAGTAGGCATAAGAAGTTATAGATACCTACTTGTCTCCACGAAGACGTTAATATTCCAGAATGGGTTCTAGAGCGAAAATGGAGCCAAGAAATGAAGATAAGAATGAGTCTTATGGGTGTCATCTAAAAGATGGAGGTAAGAATGAGTCCTGGGGTGTCATCTTAGAGGTGGAAGTGAAAGTGAGTCCTGGAGTGTCACCTGAGAGACAGAGGAAAGAATGAGTCCTGGGGTGTCATCTGAGAGGTAGAGGTTAGAGTGAGTCCTGGAGTGTCATCTAAGTCTCCAGGTCAAGTTGTATCCCACACTTACCTCACTCCTGAACTTTTCACTTACTTAGCCAATGTTTTTTTTTTTTTCTTAATGTTTAAGCCACTTTGGGTTGAGTTTTCTGCCACATGCATCCACAGGATACTAATTCATTCAGGTTGTACCTAAACAACATAACTTATTGGAGTATTGAAGACACCACTTTATAGGGGTTGGTATAGTCTATACAAAAAAGATAAGACATCTACTTCCTATCCTCTGGGGGTTTGCAATCTCACCTAGATATGTTCCATTAAACTGGTAATTCACATTGGCTCCTCCGTTAGCTTTACTGAGATCAAGATTTTATGATTCTTCCTATTTTCTCCATATATCATGCAGTCTTCAGTTAATCCTTTTGGCAAGGTTTAGGTATGTAAAATGCCTGTTGGCATAAAGCAACAATTTATGATAACATGTTCTAGTAAGTGGCTAATCAGAATTTAACTTCCTTGTTAGGGAACTGATCGCAGGGATATCATTTTGTTCTTTGAGCTTTCAACACTTCCTGAAATTCCGCTTATGTGTAATAAGTTATTTTCAAAAATGCAAAGTGTGAAGGCAGACTATGGGGAATAATGTTAAGAACATGGTTCAAATTCTGCACCATATCTTTTCTAAGGACATGATTTTGGCAAGACACTTAATCTCCCAGGGGTTCAGTTTCCTCTATGAAAAGTGGGCTAATTATGCCAATCTCATAGATTTAGTATGAGGATGAAATGTTTTAATGCACCTTTCAGCATACTTATTCAATCTGTGTGCTGAGCAAACAATCCAAGAAGCTGGACTATATGAAGAAGAATGCGACATTAGGATTGGAGGAAGACTTATTAACAATCTGTGTTATGCAGATGACAAACTTCTTTGCTGAAAGTGAAGAGGACTTGAAGCACTTACTGATGAAGACCAAAGACTATACAGCCTTCAGCATGGATTACACCTCAACATAAAGAAAACAAAAATCCTAACAACTGGACCTATAAGCAACATCTTGATAAGTGGAGAAAAGATTGAGATTGTCAAGGATTTCATTTTACTTGGCTCCATGATCAACACTCATGGAAGCAGCAGTCAAGAAATCAAACGACATACTGCATTAGGCAAATCTGCTGCAAAAGACCTCTTTAAAGTTTTAGAAAGCAAAGATGTCACTTTGAGGACTAAGGTGCACCTGACTCAAACCCGGGTATTTCAGCCACCTCATATGCATGTGAAAGCTGGACAATGAATAAGAAAGATCAAAGAAGAACTGATACTTTTGAATTACAGTGTTGGTGAAGAATATTGACTATACCATGGACTGCCAGAAGAATGAACAAGTCTGTCTTGGAAGACGTAAAGCCAGAGTGCTCCTTAGAAGCAAGGATGGTGAGACTTCATCTGAGTCATTTTGAACATGTTATCAGGAGGGACCAGTCCCGGGAGAAGGACATCATGCTTGGTAAAGTAGAGGGCGAATAAAAAAGAAGTAGACCCTCAACGAGGTGGATTGGCACAGTGGCTGCAACAATGGTCTCAAACATTGCAACAATTGTGAGAGTGGCAAAGGACCGGGCAGTGTTTCCTTCTGTTTTACATAGGGTCACTATGAGTCACAACCAACTGGAAGGCACCTAAGAGCAACAGCAACAATGATGGCATAGCTAATTACTGATACATTGACACTAAAACCTAGATTTCCACAACACTAATATGTTAATCGCAAGATCGGGCAATGTTTTATTAATTTATACATAAGGTCAGTGTCTTAGTCATCTAGTGCTGCTATAACAGAAATACCTCAAGTGGATGGCTTTAACAAAGAGAAGTTTATTTCCTCGCAGTAAAGTAGGCTAGAAGTCCAAATTCAGGGCGTCAGCTCCAGGGGAAGGCTTTCTCTCTCTGTCGGCCTTCTCATCAATCTTCCCCCGGACTAGGAGCTTCTGTGCACAGGAACCTCGGGTCCAAAGGACGCACTCTGCTCCCAGCACTGCTTCTTTCTTGGTGGTATGAGGTCCGTCACTCCCTGATTGCTTCCCTTTCCTTTTGTCTCTTGTAAGATAAAAGGTGGTACAGGCCACACCCCAGGGAAACTCCCTTTACATTGATTGGATCAGGCATGTGACCTTAGTAAGGGTGTTATAGAATCCCACCTGAATCCTCTTTAACATGAAATTAGAATCACAAAATGGAGGACAAACACACAATACTAGGAATCATGGCCCAGCCAAATTGATGTACACGTTTTGGGGGTGGACATAATTCAATCCCTGACGGTCAGCATGAGTCAGGGCTGATTGGAGGGCAGCTGACAACAACAACAGCAATATGTTAGTAGAGAAATGATGATAATAGTTAGGATGATTGTTTCAGTTACCTAGTGCTGCTGTAACAGAAACACCACAAGTAGGTGGCTTTAATGAACAGAAATTTATTTTCTCACAGTTTTGGAGGCTAGAAGTTTGAGATCAGGGCGCTGGTTCTAGGGGAGGACTGTTTTCTCTTTGTGGGCTCTGGAGGAAGGTCCTTGTCTCTTCAGCTTCCATTCTGTGGCTCTTTGGTGATCTTCATGTTGCATGACATCTATCTTCCCCCATCTCTGCTTGCTTGCTTGTTTAATCTCTTTTATATCTCCAAAGAGATTGACTTAAGACACAGCCTACACTAATACTGTCTCATTAACATAACAAAGAAAACCCATTCCTGAATGGGATTATAATCACTACAGGATTTCAGGATTTACAACACGTTTTTGGGGGACACAATTCAATACATAACAGCGATAATATAATCAACTCTAAACTATTTGGTACGTATACACTGATCATTGTTCTAGAATTTTATATTAAGTTTGCTTTTCATAGATACTGGGAAAGACAGTATTACCCTGTTTTTAGAGAATAGGAAACTGAGGACTAGAGAAGTAACTTGCAGTGTCTCACAATGAGTATTGGATTGGAACCCAGGTCTCCCTGACTTCAAAGCATGGTTCTTTCAAAGAAGTGCTTTTGTATGCATGAGAATGGTATTGCAGCAATATAATAGAATACGTATATTTTGATATTGTTGACAGGGTCACCACCCAGAAGAATAACCATTTTCATGTTGGGGTGTAAAGTTTTGTACCTATTCATCATTCACAAGATCCTCAACTGCAGCTGGAATCAAATCTTCTGCCATAAGGTAGAATGTAATTCAGAGATGAGCAATTTGGATTCAAAAGTAATATCCTAAGAAAATGAACGATAAACAATGGTACTAATTTCACACAAAATTACCTGAAACTGTTAGTAGTGAAATACATCACTGCACCAGCTGGGCTCCAGAGCTTACATTATGGGAATCCTTGTCTTACTAGGGAGCCCTGGTGGCTCAGTGGTTAAGAGCTTGGCAGCTAACCAAAAGGTTGGCAGTTCAAATCCATCAGCCGCTCCTTGGAAACTCTGTAGGGCAGTTCTACTCTATCCCATAGGGTTGCTGTGAGTAGGAATCAACTTGATGGCAATGAATTTTTTTTTTTTTTTTTTTTGGTTCTGTCTTACTATGCTTCCCTGGCAACTATCCCATTTAAGTCCTTTTCTCTAATGTTCTCCATCCCCTCACTCCTCTGCTGCTTTACTCTTAGTGAGCATCATTATTGCCTACTTCACAGAGAACAAGGAGGCAATCAGAAATACCTTACCTTTTTGCCACTTTACGGACAATCTTAGCTTACCTGCATCTGCATGTCCCCTCCCGCAACCCCCCACAATGGAAGAGGTGTTTTTCCCTGTCAAGGGCTGGTTCTTCCCTTTTTCTCAGAGCCCTCAATCCATCTTTTATCTCTTTTCTGTCCTATAATTTCACCTTTCTACCAACTTCTTTTTTCAGCATTTAAACCTGTTCAAATTTCTTCCATCTTAAAATATAGCCCTTGTGGTAACCAAATCGACCTCCAGGCATTGCCCTTCACCCCTTTTCCCCTTCACAATGAGCTGAAACAAGGCTGTGTCTGTCTTCTCACGCTCCAGTCACTCCATAACCTACCAAAAAAACAAAACAAAAACCAAACCAATTGCCATAGAGTATATTCTGCCTCATGGTGACCCCACGTGTGTCAGAGTAGAGCTGTACTCTGTAAGGTTTTCAATGGCTGATTTTTCGGAAGTTGATCACTAGGCCTTTCTTCTGAGGTGCCTCTGGGTGGGCTCGAACCTTCAACCCTCCAGTTGGCAACCAAGTGCATTAATTAACCGTTTGTTCCATGCAGGAATTCTGGTTGGGTTTCTGTCTCCATCCTGGCCAATTCCTCCAATTCCATTGAAATTGATCTCTTGAAAGACATTAGTTCAGACTTCTTTTTTTTGGCTTTAACAAACAGAGATTTATTCTCTCACAGTCTAGGAGGTTAGAAGTCTGAATTCAGGGTGCCAGCTCCAGAGGAAGGCTTTCTCTCTCTGTTGGCTCTCAGGGAAGGTCCGTGTCATTGATCTTCCCCAGTCGAGGAGTTTCTCAGCACAGGGACCCAGGTTCCAACGGAAGAACTATTCTCCTGGCTCTTGTTTCTTGGTGGTATGA
The DNA here is from genome assembly GCF_000243295.1 of Trichechus manatus latirostris. NCBI lineage: Eukaryota > Metazoa > Chordata > Mammalia > Sirenia > Trichechidae > Trichechus > Trichechus manatus. The sequence continues at coordinate 7,043,356 of NW_004443938.1, read as the reverse complement.
GGTCTCCTTGTCTCTCTGCTAGATTCTCTTTTATGTCTCAAAAGAGATTGACTAAAGATACAACCTAATCTTGTAGATTGAGTCCTGCCTCATTAATATAAGCGTCTCTAAGCCTGCCTCATTAACATCACAGAGGTAGGATTTACAACACGTAGGAAAATCAAATCAGATGACAAATTGGTGGACAATCACACAATTCTGGGAATCATGACCTAGCCAAGTTGGCACACATTTTTGTGGGACACAATTCAATCCATAACAGTTATAAAGCACCCTCTCTTGGGGACAGCTGAGCACTTATGAGTTGGAATCAACTTGACGGCAGACAACAATAACAAAAACTTAGGAATGGGGTCCCTGAAATCCTACTCACTTTTTTAATTTTGGATTTCTATAGGTATTCAACTCAAAATCCTTGCAGCACTTCTTTTTTTTTAATTGTTATTGTAATCAATATATATAACACAGCATTTGCCAATTCAATATTTTTTACTTGTACAATTCAGTGACACCAGTTACATTAATCATGCTGTGCAACCATCACCAGTATCTGTTGCCAAGTTTTTCATCACCAGAAACAAGTACTCCATGCTTTCTAAACAATGACTCCCCCTTTCCCCTTTAGTTCAGATGTCTTATTGCTAATCCAGTGGAAGAAAATAGGAAGAGAGCAGTTTGGGACATAATCTGAGAATTCTGTGGGATATTCTCCAAGTGTAAATATCCACTAGGCAGTCAGGTGTCTGGATCCTTCTCTAAGGGGTGAGATCTGAACTGGAGTTAGATCCCATAGTCACCACTACAGTATGGAGGCTGTAAGAGTTAATCCTATGAATTTTTGAAATTTGTTTGAGGTAGGATATGGTCAATTTTTGCACATGCTCTGTTTATGCTTGAACAAAAGTGTGCATCCTGCAGTTGTTGAATCTATTAATCTCTATATGTGTTTTAGGTCAGTTTGCTGAGTGTGTTGCTCAAACCTTTCATATCTTACTGAATTTTTGTCTGCTCTTCATATTAGGTATTGAAAGGAGTGTGTAAAATCTCCCACTCTGACTGTGAGTTTGTCTCCAAATCATTCCTTACCTATATGTGGATGAGCCTCCAACCTGGTCTCGCCACCTCTGCTCATGCTACAGTGCTCTTTCTGAAACACACATCTAGTCATGCCACTCCCCAGTTAAATACACAAGTGTTTCTTCAGTAAATATGTGTTGAGTGTCCAGGATAAGTCAGGCACTGTTCTAAAGCTTGGGGCTATAGTTGTTGTGATGGTTAATTTTATGAGTCAACTTAGCTAGGTTATGGTTCCCAGTGGTTTGGTCAAATACTAGTCTAGTTTCTGTTATGGAGTAGTTCTACGTGATTAAATCAGTTGACCTTGGGTAGAACAGATTACCTTCCATAGTGTACTGTAATGCAATCACTTTCCATAATGCAATCTAACGTAATATACTCAATCATTCAGTTCAGGTCACACCAGTGTAGGGTGAATCCTAAACTTAATCACTTCTGAATTATAAAAAGACCAGGATGGACACAGGGGCACACACAGAGGAAAACAGGCACCATGTGACGATCGCCTACAAGCCAAGGAAACAAGGAATGTCCAGGGCTATCAACTTGGAAGGACTCTGATTTGGACTTTTAGCCTCCATAACTGTGAGAAAATAAATTTCTATTCTTAAAGCCACCCACTTATGGTATTTTTGTATGGTAGCACTAGGTAACTAAGACAGTTGTGAACTAAAAAGACAATATCTAAGCTATCAAAAAACTTATAGCGATAGATAGGTGGATAGATGGATGGATGGATGGATGGATGCATGGATGGTATGGATGGATGGGTGGATGGATGGGTGGATGGATGGATAGATAGATACCTTCCTTTGTTGTTATCAAGATTAACATGGCTTGTAAGTATTTGTCCCATTTTTTACCTGGTTACTTCTACAGCCTCTTCTCTTGCTTAACATCAGTTAACCCACTTTTAGCTCCTTCAGAGCCCTGGAATATCATATCCCTGGGCATATGCACATTCTAGTCACTCTGCCTGGTACACTGCCTCCCTCCCATTTGTTTCCTGGCTACTTCCCACACATTCTTTAAGTTTCAGCTTAGATAAGCTTTCACTGAGCTGCCCCTATAGATCCCTTTTGTCCACGTTAAGCACCTTTCCTATGTCCTCACAAAGCCCCCTGCTCTTCTGCGTTCATCACTTAAACATTCTTATCCCTCGCTAGTTTGTAACCTCTATGAAGTCAAGATTGTATCTATCTTTTCCACGCTTGAATCCACAGCACATTGTATTTCTCAATAGCTATTTCCTGAAAGTTTGTTAAAGGCATGCATAGTTAAGAACGTACTTTTGTAAGGCTTTATTGCTAGAGGCATGCCATTAATGCTTCTTAATTTTTAATATTTGAAAATAACAGATTTATAAAGCATATCCAGCAAAGCATAGATGCTGTGAGCATTTTAATTTTTTGAGGTAGTCCCGATGATTTCTAACACGTAGTTAATCCCTTCTTCGCATTTTGTGTCTTCTCCCCAGCAATGATTCATATGGGTGATCGCATCAAAACCTTCAACTCAGTCTTACGATTTGCAAAAAGGATTTGGCGATGGGTACACCTAAAGATAAAACTGAAGTAAAGAATCATTTGTCATTGCTTTTTTTAGGGATTTAGAGATTTTAATTGTTGATAACATCTAAATAATATCTTGTTTCAGATTTCACTAGGGTAAATGATTGCATGTATCTTAAAACTTCAAAAGATCAATGTATAAGCAATCAGATAATCAGCTTTCTCTAGTTATCTTTTAGGAGTACTAGAATTTTCTAAGCTTTGAGGAAGGAGGTGGGTCCATTTTCATGGCTGAATTTCTCTTTCCTCCTCCTCCTCCTTTTCCTCTTCTACTTAGAGGTGATACGGCCCCAGATAAGATGACCTACCCCATTCCTCTGAAGACTTTGTGTCATGTCCATTAGCAGCCCGGCCCAGCAGCACCAATCAGTTCCTGAATGGGGCTAAGTTTCACTGTACACAAATCTAGTAATATCATCCCCCATCCCCATGCAATTTTGCAGTGAGTTAATTTGTTATTTTAATACTAGTAAGAAGTTAGCAGAAATAAAAGTAGGAGGTGTCACTCTTTTGCTTATGGTAGGAATTTGATGGTGCAATGAACCAAGTCTGACACATTCCCAGAATCTTAACTAGTCTGAATGCACTCTGTCAACTCGCTGCTTCCACAGACGTGCTCTTCAGCATCTGGCGTAATTGGGAACAGTAGCCAGCAGGTATCAAGTGTCAGGATAAATTGTCTACTGCTGCGTGAGCATTGACTATTAAATTGATTTGCTATCTTTTGGGGAGTGTAGATTTGTAATGAGAACAATGTAAAGTTCAAAAGCAACACATTTATTATTTATACAGGTGTTGCTCAAATGCGTAATCAACAAGTTTAAACTAAGAGTATTGTGATAAATCTTTCCACTTATGGCATGGCAAGAACCTTTTCCAATGTCTTAAAATATCTGAGCTGCATGAATCTTTGAAATCACATTCTTCAGAAACTGTACCCTTTAGCCTTGGCTGTGTAACAACCCACCCTAAACCTTGTTGTTGTTAGGTGCCACGAGTCGATTCTGACTCATAGCGAGTCTATATGACAGAGTAGAACTGCCCCATAGAGTTCCCTAGGGAGCAGATTGTCAGGTCTTTTCTCCCGCAGAGTGACTGGTGAGTTGGAACTATCAACCTTTCGGTTAGCAGCCAAGTGTTTAACCATTGTGCCACCAGGGCTCCTTACCCTAAACCTTAGTGGCTTAAAACAACAACTATTTTTTAGCTCACGGTTTGGTGGGTTGGGAATCGGTGCCAGGCTCAGCTAGCCTGATTTTGTAGCTTCAGGTAGGTTCACTGATGTGTTTTCGGATCGATTTCTTATCAGGCAGGGGCAGATGGTCTAGGATGTCTGTAGCTGAAATGGCTCATATCCACTCGTGCGGTTGTTCATTCTCCAGCAGGCTAGCTGGAGCTTGCTCACAGGGCTGCCAAAGGAGGTTCCAAGAGAATGATTTTTGCAGATTTTAATTGTCAGTCATATCTAAAGAACACACTGTTTCAGATTTCACTATTGTAAATAATTACATGTATCTTAAGCATGTAAGACATCTTTAATTATTTATTTATTTTGTACTCTAGATGAAAGTTTACAGAACAAATAGCTTCTCATTAAACAATTAGTACACGTATTGTTTTATGACAATGGTTAACAACCCCTCAACATGTCAACACTGTCCCTTCTCAACCTTAGGTTCCCTATTACCAGCTTTCCTGTCCCCTCCTGCCTGCTGGTCCTTGTCCCTGGACTGTTGTGCTCTATTAGTCTCATTTTGTTTTATGGGGCTGTCTAATCTTTCACTGAAGGGTGAACCTCAGGAGTGATTTCATTATTGAGCTAAAACGGCGTCTGGGGGCCATACTCTTGGGGTTTCTCCAGTCTCTGTCAGGCCAGTAAGTCAGGTCTGTTTTTGTAAGTTAGAATTTTGTTCTACATTTTTCTCCAGTTCTGTCCGAGACCCTCTGTTGTGATCCTGGTCAGAGCAGTCAGTGGTGGTAGCCAAACACCATCTAGTTGTACTGGACTCAGTCTGGTGGAGGCTGTGGTAGATGTGGTCCATTAGTGCTTTGGACTAATCTTTCCCTTGTATCCTGTTCTCTTCATTCTCCCTTGTTTCCGAAGGGATAAGACCAGTGGAATATCTTAGATGGCTGCTCACAGGCTTTTAAGACCCCATACGCTACTCACCAAGGTAGAATATAGAACATTTTCTTTATAAACTGTTATGCCAATTGAAGGCATGTAAGACATCTTGAGGTCTAGACTTGGAACTGGGGTGCTGACATTCCTGCTGCATTTTATTGACCAAAGCAAGTCTCAGGACCAGCCTTGCTTTAAGAGGAAGAGACATAGACTCCATTTCCTGGCGGCAGTAGCTACACAGTCACGTCACAAAGGTCAAAGGCACAAGGGAGATTGGAGGATTTGGATGTTTGTGCCATCTCCACAGAGATTATTAAAGCAGTTATAATATGCAAACTTCAAAGTAAAGACAGTGTTTTGAATAAATACATTTACTTTTGTTCTTTCCAAAATTCCCCCTAAAATAATAGCAATTTTCTTTAAAAGCATAAGCCCACAGGGCAAATAAGAAAAGAGAGGAGAGAAATTACAAAATTTGGAAGCTGGAAGCAAATGGATGAGTGGTAGCAGAAATGAAAAACAAAGCAAACAAACAAACAAACAAAAACCCCAAAAACTGAATTCTCAGTCGGCAGGAGGGAAAGCCAAGAAACTCTAGTTTACAGCATAGAATCACCAAAATTCCTAGGAATGGAGACACTAGAGACCTCTGGAAAGGGAGATGAGGTGGGAGAGGAATTGGGAGGATTAGCTGAGAGTCTGTTTAGGACGTGTTCAGATACCCAGATTTCCTCCCCGCCACAGGGGGAGGTTGGAGGTCTACTCTCTGGGAAGGGTAAGAGAGAGGGTCTTTGGACTCTGGGAAGCATCATCACAGAAGAGCACTTGGATGCTTTTGAAAACTGGATGGTTACATAAAAATGGAGTTACCGAACGTTCAGAGCCCCAGGGCTTTTCCACCTTAGCTTCCAAGCGTCATGGCAGCTGCCATTCTTTTACCCTCCCATAGAGAAGACCCTTCAGGAGAGAATCAGATCAGCCCAAGAGAAAAGAGAGAGAAGTACTAACATCAGAGGTTCTGTGATAAACAGGTCCCGTCACTCACACCCTTGGGTGCCATTCAGCCTTGTAGAGCCCGTTCTTAAATCTGGGCAGTGAGGTGTCACCAGACATCTGAAGGAAGTCTGGAATACAAATGATAGAGGCCAAGTCAAACAAACGCAACTTAAGGAAACAAATTCTGAAGGAAGAAAACACAAAATAAAAACAGCCCTCATCCTCAGAAAAATGAAAAAAAAAAAAATTGCAACAATCCAGCAAGAAGGAAATGTTATAGAAAAGGAACAGTCAGAGAATGAAAAAAGCACTCCTAGATAATACGATAAAAACAAAACAAAACCCACTGCTATCAAATTGATTCCAACTCATAGCGACCCTATACGACAGAGTAGAACTGCCCCATAGGGTTTCCAGGGAGGGGATGGTGGATTTGAAGTAACAATCTTTTAGTTAGCAGCCAAGCTCTTAACCACCGTGCCACCAGAGCTCCTAAAGTAAATATGATAGTAGCAATAAAAAAGTTAATGGAAAGATTAGAAGATTAAGGCGAGGAAGTATTCCAGAAAGTAAAACAAAATGACAAAGTGATGGAATATGGAGAAAAGAACCCACAAGATAATCTGAAGACCAATCTGGGAGGTCAACCATCTTAATAACAGAAGTTCCGAAAAGAGAGAATAGGGAAAAACAAATGTAGGAAATCATCATGGAAATAAATCAAGAAAACTTCCCAGAACCAAAGGTCAGGAATTTCCATATTAAAGGTCAACAGAAGACCTTAGCATGGTAAATTAAAATAGACACACACTAAAGTACATCATCATGACATTATGGAACACTTAGGACAAAGAGAAGATTCTTTAAGCTTCTGAGAGAGATATAAAGGTGTCATCCAAATGATTAGGGGTCAGAAAGATTTGAACGTCTCCATAGCCACACCATTTGAAGGCAATGGAGAAATACCTTTGATGTTCTGATGGAAAATTATTTCTACCACAGGATGTTGTACTCAGTTCAAGTCCTAATTAAATGCAAGTGTAGAAGAACATTTGCAGACATGCAGGTTGTCAAGATGTACCTCCCATGCACCCTTTGTCAGGAATTCACTGGAGGATATGCTCCATCAAAATGAGAGAGAAAGCAGAGAAATGGGCAGACCTGGGGTAAAGGAAATAGGGAGCAGGACATAGAGGAGAAGCAAAATGGATCCAAAGATGATGGCATGACTGATCTCAGTAGGACATATTGAGGCATGCGTTAACAAGTCCAAACTGGAGCAGGAAGGGGAGAGATTTCTTCAAAAAGATGAAATTGATATAATAGCAGATGCATCTAGGTGTATTAAGAAGTGATTTTATACTGGGTAGAAAGTTTGGGACTGAGTTGTTGGTAAGCATATAGAAAAGTAAGCAAACAACAACAAGAAAAGTATTAATTCCAGGAAATAAAAAGTCATCATAGTATACTATGTGATCAGCATTTATACAGACTCAGTGATGCAAATACTTAGAAGTGATCTAACCAAATCTAATACACATGGATATTGAGAGGATGGAGGTGGAAGGGTCTGGATGTGTGGAGGGGGTCGGGCAGGGTCATTGTGTTGTACAAGTCCAGGGGTGGGCACAGTGAATGGATCCCTAGAGCAGTGATCCAGGAGGATCCTTTGATAGGAACATAATGTGAATGGGCCTTTCCTGGAATTGTACATGTGGTGTTGCAATGGGAGTAGGGAGTAGGGAAGAGAGCTAATATTCATATTTCCTGGTAGAAACTCATTAATCTTGACTAAAATTGAAAAAAAAAACATATATATTGAAAATGTAGTGATGTAAGAATGTAATTTCGATATAAATTTAAAGGTAAATACCAAAAATACTTAGCAAAATGAGCTGAAAGTAGTTTCCTTGGAGACAGGGAAACAGAGACGGGAGTGGAATACTGCTCTTTTTCTTAACAAGTTTGAGGACTCTTGGACTATTTTTGTGCCTGTACTATGTCCAAGTACAAATTTGATAAAAATTAATCTTTAAGGATGTTATAAAGATAAAATGCACTATCTTTTAGGTATCAGAGTGTATTTGAATGGGGCTGGTGGATACAAAATAGATCTCAGAATTTCCAAATCCATGCCATTGACCTGTTCTGAGTAAACAGGATCAATTTAAAAAGAATTAGTAATACAGTGTCTCAAACATAAACTTCTCTTACTTCCAGTTAAACCGGGGGAAAGTGTGTAAAGAAGAGAAGAAGAAAACAGATGAGACGCATTTAGTTCTGTGTTTTGGTGGCAGAAAAATCCAGTTAAAATGGGCACAACCTGGATTCTATGCTTCAGGCTGATTATATTAAATTGAGACTTTTGGCAAGGTGCAAATCTGTAACTGAGTATTTCATCTCTTCTTAGACAACATCTCCACCTTGGTAACCTGAGCAGGTAGTTGGTTTCTTGGGAGGATTTTCTTGCTAGTATTACAATAACTAGAGGCCAGAATGTATAGACATGAAATAAAGCTCCTGATATAGCCTCCTCTTCAAGAACCTGGAGTTGGCATCTGATTACTGGAATATGAAAAACATATTGTGAAGAAAAAGTAACTTTGAAGACAAGTACACATTTCTTGAAAAATATAATATTTTAATTTTATTAATAACGTGTAGGATTGTTTTCAGTATATATTAAGGAATCCTGGTGGCACAAGTGTTAAATGTTCAGTTGCTAACTGGGAGGTCAGTGGTTTGAACCCACCAGTCAATCTGTGGGAGAAAGATGTGGCAGTCGGCTTCTGTAAGGATTTACAGCTTTGAAAACTCTATGGTGCAGTTCAACTCTGTCTTATAGGCTCACTACGAGTTGGAATCAATTTGATGGCAATGGGTTTGGTTTTGGGGTTATTATTGTTCTTAATGGTACTACATAGACATGAATAGATACATTTTCCATCTGAAAATTATGATGTATAAGCAAATATTAATAGCATTTTATATCACGGGATTTGGTTATATACAACAGTCTCTAAGCTACATATGTTTGTGTGGCTATTTTATTTTTAAATCGTGCACATGAGTAATTCATCCTCTGTGAAGAAATTCAAAATAGAAATCACGCTTGAGCTTAGTCAGCCACATAGCTGTCAGGGGGGTTGCCTGACAAAGGGCGGAAGTCTGTCTCTCTAATAACCTCACAATGTTGCTTTTGATGACTGTGTGAGGTGAGGTCAGACCCCATTTGAGGGCTCAGAAACCTGATGTGTTGATACATACACAATAATGCATATTTTAGGCACAGAGTCACTCATCAAACCATGAGAGTGAGTGTGAAATCTAAAGACCACTTTTGCAATAAGTATTAAATATTCCAAAGACAGCACTGATACTTCTACATGTGGCTGAGATGGAGTAACAGGGCCCAGATTTTCTCTCCCACAAGTCAAAAGTTTGACAAAGTTTTTTTTTTTCTTAATATGAAAAAATAGTTTTCAGATATTGACTAGCAGGGATTGCAGAATAGTGATTTCTGAGGGAGGGGCGACAAACAAGAGTAGCCGTATGATTGAATTCAACTTACTACCCTCAGAGAGTCCCTAAGTGGAGCAACGTTTAAGTGCTTTACTACTTGCCAAAAGGTTAGTGGTTTGAATGCACCCAGAGGGACCTCGGCAGACAGATCTGGCCATCTGCTTCTGAAAGGTCACAGCCTTGAAAAGCCCATGGAGCAGTTCTACTCTTCAAACATAGGGTCACCGTAAGTCATAACTGACTTGAAGACAACTAACAACAGCAATACCCGGAGAGTTTCCAGGCTGCCGCATAGGGAGAGGGAACCCAGGAGGAGCAGGGAAGACTCCCTGAGTTGCAGAGATGAAGCCAGGGGTCCAGGTAGACCAAGGAAGATAGAGTTCACAGGGCAGGGTACTGGAGAGGAGAGAGCTGCATATAGAAAGAGCACCAGTGATCAACAGAAGACTCCTGCCAGTCTTCTGAGTGCTGACCAGCACATACACATGAGGAAACTACCCCAACAAGAGAAGACCCACCCAAAAAGAGCAGAAGGAATAATTCTCAAAGCTCACACAAAGTTGGGAATAGTGCCTGTTTACATGAGCCTGACTGGAAAGCCTCAGGATTCACAGGGCATTGGGTAGAGTACTCAGAGGGATATTGCCTTAGAAGTTGGAAAAAATTAGCCCTACATTAGGACTGCTTTATTCCCATTTAAGAAAGCTTAAAAGCAAGTCTTAAAAGGATCAAACTATTGCCAAATAACTTAACTATGCCTTATAACAAAGCTCAAGATATTCATAGGAATCCAAAAAACATACAGCACCCAACAAAGTAAAATACACAAAATCTTGACATCCAATAAAGAAGTTCCAAGTATGCAAAGAAGCCGGAAAACACAACCCACATGGAGAGAAAAAGCAATTGATAGGCCAGAATTAGAAGACAAGGACAATAAAACAAGTATTATAACCATTTTACAGGTGTTTAACAAAGTATAGGAAAAATGAAGCATGCTAGGTAGAGATGTAGAAGATATAAAAAAGACCCAAAGTAAACTTCTTGAAAACTACAATATTGTAGATGAAAAACAGACTGGGTAGAATTAACAGCAGATTAGATACCGTGGAAGAAAAGATTGGTGAACTTTGACAAAATATAAACTTCCCAAAATGAAACACAAAGAGAAATAAAAACAAACAAATAAGCAGAGTATCAGTGAGCTGTGGGACAACTTCAAGTGGCCCAGTCTAGGTGCAATTTAATTGGCATCTGAAATGAGAGGGGAGCAGAAAATATTTGAAAAAATAAGGACTGAACATTTTCTAATTTGAGGAAAACTGTAAACCCACAGATCCAAGAATCTCAATAAATTCTAAACAGAAGACACAAGAAGAAAAGCACAACAAAGCACATCATAATCGAATTATTTTAAACCAGTGATAAGCAGAAAATCTTACAAGCAGCTGGAGAAAAAAAAGACATTATGTACAAAGGAACAGAGATAAGAATTACAGGTGATTTCTCATCAGAAACAATGCAAGCCAGAAGACAGTGGAGCAATATCTTTAAATTACTGAAGGGGGAAAACAAAAGCAAAGTGTGAACCTCAGATTTTATACTGAGTGAAATATCTTTCAAACTTCAGGCATACCCCTTACAAAGAGACAATAAGCCTAGATGATTTTATAGATGAGTTTCAAACCATCAAAGAACAGATACTCCCTGAAAAGATGGGAAACCAAATTTACAGTATGTGCCTAATACTAGAGACTTGATACCAATACCAGTCAATTTATTTACAGGGTAAATTAGTAATAACTAGTACAACTGAATGTTCATATACTCAAAGAGTAAGCATTTCCACTTCTAGTATATATTATAGAGAAAAGCTTACAGACATGAACAAGAATATCCACTGCACCATTGTTTATAACAGCAAAAAACTGGAAACAACCTAAATGTGCATCAAGAAGAGGCTGAGTAAATAAAGTGGTATTCCACTAGTCAGCAGTAAACACATGGATTGGAGTTATATGTATCAGCATAGCGTACTCTCATAAAAATAATATTGATCAAAAAAAGGCAAATTGTAGTACAATATGTATAATACTAGGTCTCTAAAGCTTAAAAATATGTAAAATATTATGTATTTCATGAACTACATGAGTAGTTGTAGTAGTAACATGTGTATAACCAACAACCAACCAACCCATTGCTGTTGAGTAGATTCCAACTCATAGTGACGCTATAGGACAGAGTAGAACTGCCCCCATAGTATTTCCAGGGAGTGGCTGGTGGATTCGAACTGCTGACCTCTTGGTTAGCAGCCATAACTCTTAACCACTGTGCCACCAGGGCTCCAAAATGTATGTAGAGGAATGATAAATAAATATCTAAGTCAGGATAAGCACTACCTCTAGAGAAGGAGAAGGAGGAATGGCATGGGGGATAATGAGAAAGTTTCGACTCTCTCTGTAATATTTTATCATCTAAAAAGAAATCTGAAGTAAATATAAGCATGGTCTAATTTGATAAAGTTTAGTGCTGGGTATGGTTTAAAATCAGAAAATGTGTGTGGCAAAGTTATATCCTTTCACCATACCTATTCAATCTGTATGCTGAGCAAATAATCTAAGAAGCTGGGCTATATGAAGAAGAACGGGACATCAGGATTGGAGGAAGACTCATTAACAACCTGTGTTATGCAGATGACACAGCCTTCCTTGCTGAAAGTGAAGAGGACTTGAAGCACTTACTGATGAAGGTCAAGACTACAGCCTTCAGTATGGATTACACCTCAACATAAAGAAAATGAAAATCCTTACAACTGGACCAATAAGCAACATCATGATAAATGATGAAGAAATTGAAGTTGTCAAGGATTTCATTCTTTTTGGATCAACAATCAATGCTCATGAAGCAGCAGTCAAGAAATCAAATGATATATTGCATTGGGCAAATCTGCTGCAAAAGGCCACTTTAAAGTGTTGAAAAGCAAAGTTGTTACTTTGATGACTAAGGCACGCCTCCCCCAAACCATGATATTTTTTAATCATTTCATATGCATGGGAAAGCTGGCCAATGAATAAGGAAAACTGAAAAAGAATTGACACATTTGAATCGTGGTGTTGACAAATAATATTGATTATACAGTGAACTGCCAGAAGAAGGACTAAATCAATCTTGAAGGAAGTGCAGCCAGATTGCTCCTTAGAAGCGAGGCTGGTGAAACTTCATCTTGCTTACTTTGGACATGTTATCAGCAGAGTCCAATCCCTAGAGAAGGACATCATGCTTGGCAATGTAGAGGATCAGCGAAAATGGGAAAGAACCTTAAGGAGATGAACTGACACAGTGGATGCAACAACGGGCTCAACCATCACAATGACTGTGAGGATGACTTAGGACGGGGTAGTGTTTCGTTCTGTAATACACAGGAACACGATGAGTGGGGCCGACTGCATGGCAACTAACAACAACGAAGTGTTGGTATACGGTTATTTGTTATACTGTATCTATAAGCATTCAATGCTTAGCATTTCATAATAAGAATATTGAACATTTCATCCATCAAATGTTCCAGAATCCCTGAGCCTGCACAGTCAGCCCACTCTTCCTCTAGGCACACTCCGTGGCAAAGCAAGGCAAGGTAACTAGACAGCAGTTTAGAGTGCGTGCTTCCAGAAAGTCAGCTAATAAAATTAATCAGATGTTTTACAGCACTAGCGTAAATACTCCTGATGTTAGGGAAAATCTCGCTATAGGGATTGAAGTCCCTGAAGTTTATTGCCAACCCTTTAGGTATTTCAGTACATTCAGTATGATCAGGGTACAATTTGCAGGCCATGTTGACTCCCTCCTTCCTTCCTTCCTTGTTTCCTTCTCTTCATCCTCCTCTTTCTTCCTCTTCTCCTCCTCTTCTTCCTCCTTATTTTGCCGGTATTTCTGCATAGCTCTGTTTTGGTTTGTTTTGTGCTGATATTTTTAGTTTGGATCTCAGAGGGAAGGAATTTTTCCTCATTGCTAGGTCCTGAAGGATGGAGGCAGATTGTAGGTTAGAAGTACCTCTGTGTAACCCCAAGTACTGAAAATCATTTATAGCAGATTTAAACTTTTCTTTGGCTTTGAATTTAAGTAAAAATAATTTCTATTTGCTGCCAGACTATTGCTCATGTGGAAGGAGCCCTGGTAGTGCAGTGGTTAAGTGCTCGGCTGCTAACTGAAAGGTCGGAGGTTTGAACCCACCAGCCGCTCCGTGGGAGAAAAGACCTGGTGATCTGCTCCCATAAAGACTACAGTCTAGGAAACCCTATAGGGCAGTTCTACTCTGTCCTATAGGGTCACAATCAGTTGGAATCGACTTGATGACACTCGATAACAACCATACTCATTTGGAAAGCATTGGGTATATAATTGCTTATATAATTTATATCTATTATTATTCATTTCCATAGAATTTATATTTTGAACAAAAATTTTTTTTTCTGATATTAAATTATAATAATGCATAAAGAAGTCATCACATGTTTCACATAAAAACGTGCTTAAATTGTCTCCTAAGGTGCTTGGGGCTAGTAGAAGGGCTTTGGGCAGAGAGACTAAATTTCTGGTATTGGATTTGCCCTGTTTTGTTTTTTTTTGGGGGGGTTTCCTTGTAGCTTATGGGGGTAGTGGAGATTCAGTGATAGAATTCTCGCCTTCCAAGCAGGAAACATGGATTCAATTCTCTGCCAATGCACCTTATGGGCAGCCACCATCCATCTGTCAGTGGAGGCTTATGTGTTGCTATGATGCTGAACGGGTTTCAGTGGAGCTTCCTGACTAAGATAGACTAGGAAAAAATGCCTGGCAATCTACTTCCAAAAATCAGCCAAAGGAAACCCTATGGATCACCAGTGTCCTATCAGCAACCAATCACAGGGATGGTGCAAGGCCATGCAGCTTTTTGTTTCGTTGTGCATAGGGTCACCATGAGTCAGGGGCTGACCTGATGACAGATAACAACACCACCACTATTTAATAGTTTATACCATTTTTCAAGTTGTTACATACTAAGTGAATAGAGATATATCAATATCTAGAAGTCACCAGATGTTGCCATTACAGATAGCATACAGCATTTTGTTGTCTGAATAAATATATAAGATTATCTGGGTGAAATTTTATTGTTACGGCCATTGTTATGATGGAGTTCTCTGGAGCTTGTACAGTTTCTGGTGAATTGTTTATTGGATGACATTTTGACTGGAACTGTTTTCTACAGTTTCTACTGTCTACACTAACAAAGAATGAAACATATATTGTTTGTAGTTTCAGAGCTCAGAGAAAATGTGGTTGCTCTAAATTATGAGCTTGAGTTTATGGAAAAATGGGATAAGATTTAACTTCTACGACTACTGAAAATTTAAGCTTAACTAATTTTGAAAGCCGGATTCAGAAGAGGACGTGGAACGAGGGATATCATTGCTGATGTCTGATGGATCCTGGCTGAAACCAGAGAATACCAGAAAGATGTTTACCTGTGTTTTATTGACTATGCAAAGATATTCAACTGTGTGGATCATAACAAATTATGGATAACTTTGAGAAGAATGGGAATTCCAGAACACTTCATTGTGCTCATGAGGAACCTGTACTTAGATCAAGAGGCAGTCAATTTGTTGTTAGTTGCCCTCAAGTTGGCTCCGACTCATGACGACCTTATGTACAGGCCTACCTTGTTTTATCGAGCTTCACTTTATTGCACTTTGCAGATATTGCATTTTTTACAAATTGAAGGTTTGTGGCAACTCTGCATCAAGCGAGTCTATCGGCACCATTTTTTCAACACTATGTTCTCACTTCATGTCTCTGTGTCACATTTTGGTAATTCTCGCAATATTTCAAGCTTTTTCATTATTACTATATCTGATATGGTGATCTGTGAGCAATGATCTTTGAAGTTACTACTGTAATTTTTTTGGGGTGTCACGAACCGTGCCCATATAATACAGCGAACTTAACTGATAAATGTTGTATGTGTTCAGACTCCTCCACTGACTGACTGTTCCCCTGTCAATTAATAACCCTACAATGAATAAGGAAGACTGAAGAAGAATTGATGTCTTTGAATTATAGTATTGAAGAAGAATATTGAATATATCATAGACTGCCAGAAGAAGGAACAGTTCTGTCTTAGAAGAAATACAGCCAGAATGGTCTTTATAAGCAAGGATGGTGAGACTTCATCTCACATACTTTGGACATGTCTTCAGGAGGAATCAGTCCCTGGAGAAGGACATCATGCTTGGTAAAGTAGAGGGTCAATGAAAAAGAGGAAGACCCTCAATGAGATGGATTGACACAGGGGCTGCAACAGTGGGCTTAAGTATAACAACGCTTGTGAGGATGGTGCAGGATTGGGCAGTATTTCATTCTGTTGTACACAGGGTGGCTATGAGTTGGAATCAACTCAAAGGCACCTAACAACAACAGTATCAATAACCCAACAATGGACTCTAAGTGTTCAAGAGAAAGGAAGAGTTACAGGTATCTCATTTTAAATCAAAAGCTAGAAATGATTAAGCTTAATGAGGAAGGCATGTTGAAAACAAAGATAGTCTGAAAGCTAGACTTCTTGCACCAGTTAGCCAAGTTGTGAATGCAAAGGAAAAGTTCTTGAAGGAAATTAAAAGTGCTATTCCAGTGAACACATGAATGATAAGAGAAACAGCCTTACTGCTGATATGGAGAAAGTTTTAGTGGTCTGGATAGTAGATCAAACCAGTCACAACATTCCCTTAAGCCAAAGCCTAATCCAGAGCAAGGCCCTAACTCTCTTCAATTCTGCGAAGGTTGAGAGAGATAAGGAAGCTGCAAAAAAAAAGTTTGAAGCTAGCAGAGGTTGGTTCATGAGGTTTGAGGAAAGAAACCATCTCCTTAACATCAAAGAGCAAGGCGAAGCAGCAAGTGCTGATGGAGAAGCTGCAGCAAGTTATCCAGAAGATCTAGCTAAGATAATTGATGAAGGTGGCTACACTAAACAACAGATTTTCAGTGTAGACAAAACAGTCTTATGTTGGAAGAAGATGCTGTCCAAGAATTTTATAGCTAAAGAGGAAAAGTCAATGCCTGGCTTGAAAGCTTCAAAGGATAGGCTGACTCTCTTGTTAGGGGCTAATGCAGCTGGTAATTTTAAGTTGAAGCCAATACTCATTTACCATTCTGAAGATCCTAGAGCCCTTAAGAATTATGCTAAATCTACTCTGCCTGTGCTCTATAAGTGGAAAAACAAAGCCTAGATGACAGCACATCTGTTTACAACATGGTTTACTGAATATTTTAAGCCCACTGTTGAAACCTACCACTCAGAAGAAAAGATCCCTTTCAAAATATTACTGCTCATTGACAATGCTCCCGGTCATGCAAGAGCTTTGATGGAGATGTACAAGGAGATTACTGTTGTCTGCATGCCTGCTAACCCAACATCCATTCTACAGCCCTTGTGTCAAGGAATAATTTCAACTTTCAAGTCTTATTATTTAAGAAATACATTTTGAAGGCTATAGCTGCCATAGATAGTGATTCCTCTGATGGATCTGGGCAAAGTTAATTGAAAACCTTCTGGAAAGGATTCGGCATTCTGGATGCCATTAAGAACATTTGTGATTCATGGAAGGAGATCAAAATATCAAATTAACAGGAGTTTGGAAGAAGTTGTTTCCAACCCTCATGGATGACCTTGAGAGGTTTAAGACTTCGGTAGAGTAAGTAACAGTGGATGTGGTGAAAATAGCAAGAGAACTAGAATAAGAAGTGGAGCCTGAAGATGTGACCTAATTGCTGCAATCTCATGATAAAACTTTAACAGATGAGGAGTTTCTTCTTATGGATGAGCAAAGAAAGTGGTTTCTTGAGATGGAATCTACCCCTGGTGAAGATGCTGTGAGCATTGTTGAAATGACAACAAAGGATTTAGAATATGACATAAACTTAGTTGATAAAGCAGTGGCAGGGTTTGAGAGGATTGGCTCCAATTTTGAAAGAAGTTCTACTGTGGGTAAAATGCTACCAAACAGCATCACATGCTATATAGAAATCTTTCTTGAAAGGAAGGGTCAATTGATGCCACAAACTTCATTGTTGTCTTATTTTAAGAAACTGCCACAGCCACCCCAACCTTCAGCAATCACTACCCTGATTAATCAACAACCATCAACACTGAGGCAAGACTCTCCACCAGAAAAAAGATTAGGACTCACTGAAAGTTCAGATGATGGCTAGCATTTTTTAGCAATAAAGTATTTTTTAATTAAGATATGTACATTGTTTTTTTAGACATAATGCTATTGCACACTTAGTAGACTACAGTATAGTGTAAAAATAACTTTTATATGCACTGGGAAACCAAAAAATTTGTCTGACTTGCTTTTTTGTAGTAATGTGGAACCAAACCCACAACATCTCAGGTTTGCCTGCATAGCTGGACAAAAGATTGTCCTGTGCCATGTTCATGACCATTTGTATGTTTCAGTTCATTGTTGAGGCTATGGCATCAATCCATCTCATTGAGGATAACCTTCGTTTTCATTGGCTTTCTACCAATCATAATGTCTTTTTCTAGTGATTAGTCTTTCCTGATGGCATGTGTCCAAAGTAAGCGAGTATAGGCAATCAGTAACTGATCATTCCCCTACTATTCAAGACATACGTCTTGGCTTTATGGTCACATACCTCTTTTTTTTTTTTTTTGTAGTCTGCAGGTAGTAAATGCTATGTTCATTCCTCTGAATCTACATTTGTCTTGAGTCTTTATCTCTTGAGATCAATCCTTTTGTAAAGTTAAACCAAACAAAAAAACCAAACCCATTGCTGTTGAGTCAATTCCGACTCACAGCGACCCTATAGGACATAGTAGAGCTGCACCATGGAGTTTCCAAGGCTGTAATCTTTACGGGAGCAGTCTGCCACATTTTTCTCCCACGAAGCAGCTGCTGGGTTCCAACTGCCGATGTTTTGTTTAGCAGTTGAACGCTTAACCATTGCTCCACCAGCTTAAGCCTAATTTATTCAAACCAAGATGCATGCTGCTTAGACATTATTTTCGAGTGATGAAAACACAGTCTTTCCTCCTTTAAACCACTTGCTGCCTTGGTGTATGAAAGTTAAGCCAAAATGAGTCACAAAGGCTAATGAGCCATGCACTGGAGTGGTGACAGGCAGAATAATGTTCTCCCCAATGCTCTGACGGATCACTTGCCTCTTGTCTTGGGTGTTAGTCCCAAGTTCCTCGTGCCAGAACCCAGATGAGGAAATCCTGTGCTGATGCCATCTGTCCTGGTGCCAACACTGCAGGCAGGTGAGCCCCAGAGTTGGCCTTGGGGCTTTATTCCATCATTCTGCAATCAACCTGCCCTGCCTTCCTGAGCCTGATAAGGGGATTTTCTCTTCTCTTTTAATTTAAATATTATCAGATAACACAAGTGCATAGTTTAAAAAGTCAGTATTTACTAAAGGTGTAAAATTTTAAAAACAACATTCCCTTGACCCTCTCCTACCCCAGGCCCAAGTCCTAGTGTCCCTCACTTATGGTTTTAGGCCCTTCTTTCAGTATTTATGTCCATATTCTTAGTAATATTCACCTATTGTTTACTTTTAAAACTTTAAATATTATGAACTGACTTATTTTAAGGGAAGATAAAAGTTGAGTTCTGTTAGACCCCTCCTGTTGTTGTTGCTAGTGGCCCTCAAGTCGATTGTGAATCATGGTGACCCAATGTGTCCAGAGTCCTCACCCCTCTCCATTTCCACTTTCCCCCCATCCTCTTAGTGTAGTTGTATCACAACTTTTGCATATTTAATGTGTATATTAACATGACCGAATTTTGTTCTGACTGATGATTATAATTTGTTTTTTTTTACATTTGTTTTCTTGTAGTTAATAATTTCTGAACTTTGATTAGCTTACCTGTCTATATCTCTGTCACCAACTCCTCTCCAAATCTTCCAACCAAACTATAAAATTCTTTTCCATATAATGAAAGACATCAGCTGTGTCTTTTCTTGGAGTCTGTCTCCCCGGAGATCAATGGGGTCTGGATCCTGTAGGTCTAGAGCCGGGGTGTTGTCCTGGGCTTTCCCTTTATCAGCATGTTAAAAATTCTATTTACTTCTCTTCCAAACCCAACTTTTTGTTTTGTGGATCTTTTTTCTTAGTTTATAGGAGCCCTGGTGGTGCCGTGGTTGAGCACTCAGCTGCTAACCCAAAGACTGTGGTTGGAACTCACCAGTGGCTCCCAGGAGGCAATCTGCTTCCATAAACATTACAGCCTTGGGCTGTTCTACTCTGTCCTATAGGATCACTGTAGGTCAGAATCAACTTGAAAGCAATGGTTTTTTTTTTTTTTTGGTTTGGTTTTCTTTGTTTACTCCCTTGTGTTGGTGTAACACACAAACTACCAAACTTTGTCGTTATGAGAAAATCTGTGTGGGAAGAAAATTTACTGAGATTTACATGTCTGAAAATATCTTTTATCTATTCTTGATTAATAGCTTACCTACATCAAAAATTCCATTTTGAAATATGTTTTCTTCAAAATTTGAAGGAATTGGTCCATTGTCTTTATGCTTCTAGTGTTGCTGTTCAGAAGTATGTTATTTTCATTCTTTTGTTTTTTAAATTATTATTATCTCTGGAATCCTTTAGAGTCTTCTTTTTCTCCGTAGTAACCTATTGTTTTGTTTTTCTTTCAAATTTTTGTGTTGGGAATTTGATGAACCCTTTTAATTTGGACATTCTTGTCCTTCAGATTTGAGAAATTTTCTTGTATTATTTCTTTGTTCATTTCCTTCCCACCATTTTCTCTGTTCGCTTTATTTAATCTTCTATTCTATGGATGTTGGATCTCCCTATTTGAGCATCTACTTGTTTTATTTTTTTCTCCTATTGTCCATTACTTTTAGTTGTACTTTGTAGGAAACTGCCTCAACTTTACTTTCCAATCATTTAACTAATATTTTAAAATTTATGATATCATAATTTTAATTCCTAAGGGCCCTTTTTTTGTTCTCACAATGTTCCTTTTCTATAGCAGCCTATTTTTATTTCATAGATATACAACGTTCCTTTGAATCTCTGAGGATATTAATTACACATTTAAAAAATTTTTCTTCTACTCCTACTGCTCTTTTTCTCCAAGTTTCATTTCCTTGTTTGTTTCTTTTATTCCCTGTCTTTTATGTTAGGAACTTTCCTCAGTTGTCTGGTGGCCTTTAACAATCTATCAGGTTTAGGAGCAACCCTTAAAAAGCATACTAAATGCTATGTGTGTTGGGTAGAGGTTATTATCTGATAGACTTCACTGTAGGATGATTACATAGAATCTGGCTATTTTGTTGTGGATTGCCAGATGCCACTATCTTTAGGATTTTCACCTTTTTCCTGTGTCTGGGAACATTATAATAATAATAATAGTAATAGCATCCATTTACATAATATGTTCTGTGTACCAGATAAGTGCTGACTGCCTAGGTGGCTCAGGAGGTTTGTGATGGGTGGTTAATGCAAAAGTTGGCAGTTCAAATCCACCCAGTGGCTCAACAGAAGAAAGGTCTGGCAATCTGCTTCTCTAAAGATTACAATCAAGGAAACCCTATGTAGCAGTTCTACTACGTAACACATGGGTTGCCATGAATCAGGGGCCGACTCTTTGGCAGCTAACAACAACAACATGTAGCAGATATTATGATCTATTGTTGATAGTCCTCATAACAATCCTACATGGTGGTTTTATTCCTATTATACAGAAATGGCAATAAAGGCTCAGAGAAATTTAGTAACCCTCTTGAGGTGAGATCGCTACTAAGTGACTGAGCAGGGATTGAAAATCATATTTTCTGACTCCTAAAACCCATTTTTTTATGACTCCCTGCTTCTCACTCTCTACTGGCTCACCCTCCTCCAAACTACAAATGCAATTCTCTCCTATCTGAAAACAGTACCATGAACAGAGCAGTAAACACTTGTTTCCCTCTAGGTCGCTACTATTCTATCTCTCTTCTTCCCTTCTTTGCCAGGCTTCTCAAAGCAGAAAGCTTCTCTCATTTATGTCTCAACTCATTGCAATTTAAGCTCTGATACTCAACTCAAACTCTTTTGGTGAAAATGATAAGTAATTTCTGAATTGCTAAACCCAAATATCTCTTTTGATTCTTACCTTAATGTGCCTTTCTCTTTATTACTCACTTTTTGGCTTCCCATCTACTGCTGTTGGGTTTTCTCTACCTCACTGGCAGCACTTAGCTGCTGGAATTACTTGAGACTCTCTCCCTGACTGTCTTCTCCTTGCATGAGAAATCTCATTTTCTCTCATGGTTTGTTGTTGTCGTTAATTGTCATTGAGTTGACCCCTAACTCATGGAGACCCCATGTATGAATTAGACTGTTGTGATCCATGGGGTTTTCATTGACTGATATTTGGAAATGGATCAACAGACTTTTCTTCCTGGTCCATCTTAGTCTGGAAGCTCCAGTGAAACCTGTTTAGCATCATAGCAACCTGCAGGCTCCACTGACAGATGGGTGGTGCTGCCCATGAGGTGCACTGGCTGGGAACTGAACCCGAGTCTCCCTCATGGAAGGCAGAAATTCTACCACTGAACCACCACTGCCCCCCTCATGGCTTTACAAACTCTAATAGTCTCATTGCTCCAAACTCTCCATCTGCATTCTAGAATCCCTTTTCAGACCTTGTTTCCTACTGCTTGTTTGATGTTCCGTATTGTAGTTGTTAGCTGTCTTGGAGTCAATTCTGACTCATGGTGACACAATGTGTGTCAGGGTAGGACTGCTCCATAGGGTGTTCAAGGCTGTGACCTTTTGGAAACAGATCACCAGGCCTTTCTTCCGAGGTGCCTCTGGATGGATTTGAACCACAAACCTTTTGGTTAGTAGTCTAGTGCTTAACCATGTGTGCCACTCAGGGGCTCAGATGTTACAAAGGCATCTCAAACTCAAAATAAGCTAATTTGATAGAATTATCTTCTATTCTTATGCCTTCTACCATTCACCTTGTTTCCTAAGCCAGAAATCTAGGAATCAGTCCAGACTCCTCTATCTTACCCGCCTTCCACATCCTGTTAAGTGATCATGAAATCCCATTGATTCTACCTCTTTAATTTTTCTCAATATTGATCCCTTTATAATCCAAATGTAATGAGTGCAATGACCTTAGTTAAGGTTGTATTACTTCTTGCCTGGATTACTGCAATGGGAATTTATTTATTTATTCTAGAGTTGCTCTTGTTTAGACATAATACTCTTAGAGATAATACCCTCCCACATAGACATAATACTCTTTGGGTTCATAAATTTTCTAATATTTTGGTGCTCTTGGTATTTTTGTTTTAGGCCTGTAAGGTTTGTTCAGCAGCTTTTATAAATATAGCTGACACAGAGATGCTAACTATGATGGAGCATAATGACGGAGGATCCACTGTGGAACTGTGAAAGATCATTTAAACTCCCTGGGTATCACTATCACCAACAGAAACCAAGGGTTTTGGATTTGTGATGTTAAAGATTCTTTCATATACTGATATTGTATGACTCTGTGATCCTAAATTTGCCCCCACTGCCTCTATAGGTACCACACATGTGCATTAGAAGAGTCTGCTCAAGTCGAATGTCATTGGTGAAGGAGCCAGAAGCCCCAGACTCAGCATCAGTGACTCATGGTGGAGTCCTGGGAAATTACAGACGAGTTTCTGTATCTGAAAAAGGAAAGGAGTACAACTCAACGATCTCTAAATGTCCTTCAAGCTCTAGCCTCAGATGATGATCAGGACAAGAGGGGATAAAAATAGCAGCCAATGTTTGTGGAGGCCCTGAGTTAACCTATGGATGATCTAATTTAATCCCATGATCTATTCATCTCACCACGTCCTCATCATTTCCCTGGACTGGCGGTTGGCAGCCAGGGTGAGGTTGCTGAATTTGCTATGTGGGTAAAAGGGGCTCCTTTCAGACAACTAAAATGCTTATCACATAAACAATGAAGACATACTTTCATTGTTTTATCTACATTAGCTAGGAACCGTGATGACCAACATGAATTGAGTAATTAGCATGTGCTGAGTAGTGTAAGGGATTTGCTTGCCCTTCCTCAATTTAATCCTTATCAGAATTCATTCAGTCATTCAACACGTATTTCTCGTGTTTATTTATTTATTTTTTTAGGTACAGGAAGTACAAGAGTAAACAAATAACACTAAGTCTCTTATCTCCTGAAGCAATGTAATTACTATCCTCATTTTACAGATGAGAGAACTCAAGTTCATGAAGGTTAAGTAACTTGGCCACAATTATCCAACTAGTCAATGACGAGGGCAGGACCAAACTCAGTTCTGCCTCACTCTGAACGCCATGCTCTTGACCACTAGGCCGTGGCTGAACGTGGAATATCACAGAACAAGAAAAAATATGGAATAAGCCCCAAAATACAGGCATCTGTTACAGACGTAATTGTCCCTCTCCAGAATTTGTGTTGGAATCCTCACCCCTACACCTGTGGATGTGACTCTGTTTGGAAACAGGGTTTTTCTTGTTATGTTAATGAGGTCATAGCAGTGCAGGGTGTGTCCTAAACTGAATCTCTTCTGAGTTATAAGGAGCAGTATAGACACAGAGACAGCGAAGCACAGAACGGGGAGACAGATGCATGTGAGGATCACCAAGGAATCGAGCAAGGAACGCCGGGGCTACAGAAGATGAAAGAGATAAAGACCTTTCTTCAGAGCCCACAGAAAGAGCCTTCCCCTAGAGCTGGTGCCATGAATTCAGACTTCTAGCGTCCAGAACTATGAAAAAATAAATATCTGTTTGCTAAAGTCACCGGCTTCTGGCGTCTTTGTTATAGCAGCACTAGGAAATTAAGACAGCATGAAATTGGTAAAAGCAAGAATTTTGAGCATTTTCCTATTCCGTTGTGGAATTGCAAAAATGTTTGCTGATATCCATGCTCAATATTCATAGAGGCATTCCTATACAGGAAGCATAGATATTCTTATTTAGATTTAGGGAAAGGAGAATTTGAGCCTGCAGCTGAATATGAAGCTAAAACCCACACTCTCTCTGCCCTTGTGGGGAACTTTGCATTTTTCCCAGTCTTCAATCCTTGTAAGCTATTGCTTGATGAATATGGCCTGAAGGGATTCAGGCAACTTATTGTAATTTTTGTCGGTGCTCTCTACAGATTTATTTCCTGGTCATTCAGGTGGGACAGACTCAGATTAAGACTTAGCACATGCATTTGTATCCGTAGTCAAGGACTGGAGGGAAAGAGGAATTGCTTTATGTGTCAGGGCAATAACATCTCAGAATTGCTGGAAGTTACCATAATTACACATGATTGTTTCCCAAGAAGCAAACACAGAAAATGAATTAAAGACAGCATTACATTTTTTATAACAAAAAATTACTCTGGAAATAACAATAGCTACCATTAATTTTGGGATAACCTTAATTTGTCCTCACTGCAAGCATTAAAATTTATGAACAGTGTTAATGGAAAGCTTTTTAGTTTAACTATGCAGTTGCTATCTCTTTAACCTCTCACCCCCACCTCCGAGAGGAAAAAAAAAAAAATCCATCTTGCAAAGCTTTTATAAAAAGGAGTATATTTCATGTGAATATTCTTTATCCATTTTATACCCCTTTCCCTCCCATATTTTTTCATTACTTACTTTTGGCCAGTGTTCCATTAATAGCATTAGGATTTTTATTTTCCTGATCTTAAGGTGGAAGAATTGTACCCATTATATCTGGTAATTTATCAAACAGTTTCTCTGTTAAAAAGAACATTTTTTTTCCCTCTCTCTGGGTTTCTGGCAGTTCATGTCATGCTGCCGGGGGAGACTGAACACTTTACTCTTTTGAAGAGTTCACATCAGAAGATTTCACCGTAAGCCTCTAAGATTTCACCTCATGAGAAATTCCCCTTTAAATCTGTGATTTCTGCCTCTTCCCAGGACATTTTCAATTCCATAATTGTGTCATGTGTTGGCTGTAGAGTCTTCCCCTTTGAAGCATTTACAGAGGCTGCTAGGAGTCTCCTTTGAAAGAGAATGGTGGTGGTGATGGTGGAGGGAGGGGTTGGAAATCCTGCAGCAGCTGGACGATGATCCCTGAATTATTCAGGACACACGGTGGGGCGTTGCTAATACCAGGTCCCCCAAGGCTTGAGTAATATTCACACTCTTATTCAGATCTCTGGGGAAAATAATTGTTGTAGAAGTAGTAATCTCTGTTCTCCTCAGCCACACGCAAGGGTAAGTGTGTTGGGCTTTCCCTAAACCAGTGGTTCTAAGCTCTGGCTGTGCATTAGAATTACCTGGGGAAATTTAAATAAATGCAAATGGTCGGGTGCCTCACCAGATGGACTAACTGGAACTGTGTTGGGATTAGCAGTCATAGTTTTTCAAAGTGTCTCAGGCGATTCCAGTGTCCACCGAGGGTTGAGGTCATTGCTATAGGCCGATGCTCATTCTGGCTCATATTCTTGAGAAGAGAGTTTTGGAAAGAAGTAGAAGACTAAAGGAGCACCTTCCTGTCCATCCACACTGACCTCCCCTTCCTTTTCTCCCCTCTTCATCTCAAAGATGATATGGTTCCCTAGAGAAAGAACGTTCCTGGGAGTGGTGAGAAGCTTGGACCGTCACTAGAGAACCGGGCGTGTCTCCTCAGGGCGTAAAAGTAACTGGTGGATACATTTTAAATGAGTTACCCTCTAACAGGAGCATCATACATAACACGTTTTAGGATCTTCCCAGAATTCCCACCAGCAGCAGAGATTCTTTCCCAGGTCTGCCTTGCTATTAGCATTCTGAAGACCCTTCTACTCAGGCGCAACATTGGGGGCAGTCTTTCTCAGCTGGAGCTTGGAGGACCTCTTCATCTCTATAGCAATATCAACGTCCACCACCCAAGGAGTCTCCATAGCACTTGCTGTTTGCCTCTGAAAAGCCCCACTCTTCAAATTTCTGGCTTGAAACACAAAGAATGCATGTTCTGAAAAGAAAGAAAAGGCTTAGAGAGAAAGAGGAGAAGGGAACGATTTTCAACTTTGCTGCTCTGGTGCTTATAAACAAAATAAATAAAAATCTTTCTGATTGGAAAATCGGGATAGCAGGTTATTGGGTTACTTTGATTAGACTATTTATCTCATGTTTTGCTGATTAGTCCTTGGCTTTTTGTGTCAATTATGTTTAGATTAGTTTATAAATTTAATGGAGAACTGCATCATGAGAAAAAGGAGTACAGTGTCTGCTCATACCTTTTCATATTTTTTAATTTATCCTGGGCCTTCCATCCCTATCACAGTTTTTCCTTAACATTTTTTCATTCCAAAAAAATTCATCAAACAACAAAAACATAGTTAAGTAACAGGCACTGATGGGTAATATATATATGTGCATTAAAAAATAAATCCTTAATGTTTTCCTATTGCAAAAGCGATATATGTTTATTGTACAAAAGTTAGCAAATATTGATAAACAAACAACACCTACCATTCAGTTAAAAGTCCTGATTTTTTTCTCCCCTCTGCAACAAAAACAGATTAAGCCCAGTGCTTATTAACTTGCTTTTATTTTTTTACTAAAAAACACATGTATTGCTATATTATTTTTTTAATATCTTAATTAATTGCAGTAATTAATAATTATTGAAATAATATTTTTTAAGGCTGCCTAATATTCCACAATGTGAATGTATTATAATCCACTTAACTGATCCCTGGATATTTAGGTCGTGTCTCATTTTTCTTCCCTAGTTCATCTATGTGGTTGTTGTTAGGTGCCGTCGAGTTGGTTCCGACTCATAGTGACCCCGTGTACAACAGAAGGAAACACTGCTCAGTCCTGTGCCATCCTCACAGTCGTTGTTATGCTTGAGCCCATTGTTGCAGCCACTGTGTCAATCCATCTCGTTGAGGGTCTTCCCCTTTTTCACTGAGCCTCTACTTTACCAAGCATGACGTCCTTCTCCAGGGACTGGTCCCTCCTGATAACATGTCCAAAGTATGTGAAATGAAGTCTTGCCTTCCTTGCTTCTAAGGAGCAATCTGACTATACTTCTTCCAAGACAGATTTGTTAATTCTTTTGGCAGTCCATGGTATATCTAATATTCTTCACCAACTTCATCTATAATATTCTGCAATGAGCATACTTTACCTAAACATTTGGGTTCACCCAGTGGTGTGCTGATAAATTCTTTCTGGCTCTCCCAGAAAAAAAAAAAGCCCCAATGTGGCTTTGCTGACTTTCTGTCGTGTAACTACCCCCACCACGACCAATTTCAAACCACCAGTGTGATGGCACTGAAAGTAGAGTTGGGAAAACGTGTGTGTAATTGCTCTCAGCCGTGAGAACTGACTCCAGCCCACCACTGTGACAACCCCAGCCAGTATTTTAGGATAAATTCCTAAAAGTGGAATTTCTAGGTCAAAGGGTATGAACACTGTAAAAGACTTTTATATGTTTCATCTAGTTGCCTTCCAGAAATATCAAAATTTGTACTCTCATCAACAGTACAAGGGTGTTTTGAAACTTCTAACTTCCCAAGGGTCCTACTTTCCCCTAGAGTTGATGAGATTTCTGTCTTGGGGGGTCTTCTCACTTCAGCCAGATGACCAACCCCTTGGCAGTGCATTCAAATATAAAAGGAGAAATTGGGCTGAATGTATCCAATGTCTCTTTCAACTCAGAGATTTTATGAAAAGTTAAATAACAAAACAGCAACCATGAACGAGATGTCAGAAGGCAATTTATAATAAATGTCAAACATCAGTGATGTGAAGGTTCAGCGGAAGGAGACACCAGTGTGTGGGAGCCTGGCTAGGAAAGGCTTCACAGAGGAAGGGAGAATTGTTTCAAAAAAGAAGAGAAGGTATTTGTTGGAGTCTGGGTGACTGTGTCTTTATCAATTCCCTCTCGACTACAGGAGCCTGGATTCTTTGCCTCAACAACAGACTGGATGAAGGCAGGAGGGTGGTGGAGGGACATGGAGAGGAGCTGTTTCCTGGAGGGTGCTATTTGAAAGCCACTTCCCCACCATCTGTAGCCATGCCTGTGAGTTATCCTCCAGAATGGAATCCCTGTCCACGTGTCTAGCCTGTCTTCTTAGCTGACCCCTCCCCAACTACCTTCATTTCTGCCTCAAGTTTTCATTTTAGCAATTTAAAAAAAAAAAATCCAAAGTCTAATTCATCTTCCCACTGTTGCACAAAAAGCATGGCTGATGGACACAAGTGTGGGGTATCAATTAGATCTGCAGCTCTGATTTCATGCCTGGGATTAGCATTTCTGCCATTTGCCTGGGTTTGTTCAACCCAAATATCAGATAACATTAAGGTTTACATTCTCCATAGAAAGTTGTCCCAAGAATTTACTGATGTTTGCTGCATGCGATTATAGCCAGAGAAGACCAAGAGGAGAATCTTATATTTTTTCCTGTTAACCTTTGAAAAGTAGCATTGTGTGGCTTCTTCCATACAGCCTGTGACCTTCAAGCATCTAAATCCTCAGGTCTTCCACAAATTATGCAGCTTTTTTTCAATGTTTTCTTTAACCAGTATCAGAATGGTGTGAGTATTTGCTTTTGCCAAGAGGAAGGGGTGCTCTGTCAGGAAGAGCAGCTGTTGGGTGGCCCAGCCCTCTCTCCCTGGCTGATGCCTTTACACAAGCGTGTAAGACACCAGCAGCTAGGGATCTTTCAGATGAGACAGTAAAGAGTTTAGGGTAAGAAGTGGTTTTAAGAAATCATTCTCACCCCGAATGAAATCTCAGATCTTGCAGTTTTGTTTGTTTTCTTCCTTCTCAGCTGTTTCCCTTTGAAGTCCGAGCCTGCCAACTCTTCCTGATAAGTACACCTATGACTGGTCGATCATGACGCATTTTAAGACAAGAAAAGAACCAGAGCAGAGAAATACCCATTGTTTGTCATCCACTAGCACAATTCAAATGCACCCAGTCTTGTTCACATATGCAGATGAAGACCCCATACATTAAGATGTCCAGGCTCGGGTGATCAGCTGAATGGGGCAGTTTGGGGGCTTCTTGTCAACCCATGCTCAAGCATTCAGAGAATGATGCAGGTCTGTATTTTTTGCTTGATGCTTTCTTTTCTGTGTCCATTACCCTGCCTTAGTTCAGAGTTTTAGTCTTTGGGGCCTGAAGGATGCAATTGCTTCCTAATAAGTTTCTTTTAGAATCTGTATCTTTGACCAATTTTTTTTTTTTTTCAAACTATAAGCAAACAAATCTTGAAATGTCAAATCAACCATATTAGTTTTGTCTAAAATCTTCAGTGGCTCCCTGTTCCTATGGGATACATTCTAAATCCATTACTTATCATTTAAAGTGTTCCTTAGTTAACCACGGTAATAGTTCTTGGGGCTGCTATAACAAAGTACCACAAACTGGGTGATTTATAAGAACAGAAATTTCTCATCCTTGTCAAGGTTTTGAAGGCAGAAGTCTGAAATCAAGGTGTCGGCAGTGTTGATTCCTTTTGAGGCTCTGAGGGAGATTCATCCACACTTCTCTCCCAATTTCTGGTGAAGACTGGCGATCCTCTGCTTTCTGTGGCTTTAGACGCATCATTCTGATGTCTGCCGTCTTCCTGCTATGTATCTCATTGCATTTCTTCCCTTCTATAAGGACACCATTCAGACTGGATTAAGATCCAACCTACTCCTGTATGACTTTGTGTCAACTCAACTGATAACATCATTAAAGACCTTATTTTCAAACAAGGTCACAGTCACAGGTACAATGGCTAGGACTTCAACACAAATTCATAGCACCAGTATCAACATCATTTCCAGCCTTATCTCCCAGTTCTCATCAATGCACCAAAGGAGTGCCCTCACCAGCTGGACATTGTGTTGTGAGATGACACCTGCACCCAACATACCATCTTCATTGGATTGACAACATGGGAACACTTTTCCTGCTCTGAATTAGATGTCTTCTTGCATGTATCATTCACGGAATTTTAGAATCAATGTAAGTTTTAGTTCTCTCATGTCTAAAGCTGGGAGATTGGACAAAAATAACTAATGCTCAGGGATGTGGAGTGGATTACCCAAAGCCCCTAATAATGGTGAGAGTAGTGGCCATTTATTGACTGCTTTTATACATGCCTGGAATCCCTGGGTGGTACAAACAGCACGCTCAGCTGCTAACCAAAAGGTTGGCAGTTCAAGTCCACATAGAGGTGCCTCAAAAGAAATGCTTGGTGTTCTGCTTCTGAAAAATCAGCCATTGAAAACCCTATGGGGCACAATTCTACTCTTGACACTATAGGGGCGCCATGAATTGGAATTGACTTGACAGCAATTGGTTTTCTTTATATACACCTGGTAAGTGTTAAAAAGATCTCATTGAATGATTCAACATCCTTACTCTGTAATGAGGAACTTGAGGCACAGAGAGGTTAAGTAACTTGCTCCAGGTTACATAGAATTTAAGTGCCAGAACCAAGATTCAGACCCCAGAGAGCTCACTCAAGCCATTTTGCTACACTACCCCCTACCCATGACACTTGTCAATGCTATTTTGTGGACGTATGTGACTTATCCAATTACATTTGCAAGCTTATGGATGGAAGGGACCTTATCTTATAAGCCTTTGAACCCCACAGCGTAGATTTTTAATAAATATTCAATACTAGCTCCATGGTTCAGGATCTGGAGATACTGAGTAACTTGGGAACACTCTAGAAGTTCCCAGCCATTCTTTTCTATGCTCCTTCATGTGCAAACAGATTGGCAGTTTAATTGTTTTTCTCATGTGTATAATTTTAGTCCCATCACCTGTTTCTGTCAATATCTGAACATACTTGAACACTCCATGCTTCTTGCTTCTATCAGCCATGTGATCTGCCAGGATTCTGCTTCCACTTGTACAAATCTCAAACCTTGTCCTTTAACAGGCACAAGAGTTCAATGACCCAAATATGCTGTCTCTGCTCCATCAGCACCCCACCTCTATTGACTGATATTTTATCTACTCTTTCCCTTTTCCCAACCCCAAACCCCATCTCTAGTCATTCCCAACTTATTGCATCTTGAATAAGTATATGGGCTTGACCTTCATGAAATACTATGAGATTGATAGGAACCAAAGAAACAACCACTGCCCTCTAGCATGGTGTATTCCGTTCAGATGTACAGGACTCGGGGGGAAACATATTTTTTTCAGTGCCAACTGTGTGCTAGCACTGTGTGAAGCAATGAATATAGATTGCATCATTTAGTCCTTATAGTAGCTCTGTAAGATAGATATTTTTATTCTCACTTAATAAATGAGGGAACTAAAGCTTGCAAGGGGTATAACTCATCTTGGGTCGCTCAGCTGCTAAGAAATGGAACCATGATTTCATCTTCTCTGTCTCTAAAATCCATGCTTTTCCCCCACACAAGGCTTTGCAACATAAAGAGATGTGATGGTTAAGATTGTGTGTCCGCTTGGCTGGGCCATGATTCTCAGAGTTTATATGTGATCACTCCCATGATTGTATATGCTGTGAGTAGCCAATCAGATGAAAGGGAGTTTCCTTGTGGAGTGTGGACTGCATCTGAATAGAAGCAGACGTTCTGGCTTTTTGCTCACTCGGGATCCTGCGGCTGCCTCCTGTCGTCTCACCTCCAGTTCTTGGGACTTGAGCTGTCAGCTTATCTGCAGAACTTGGGATTCATAGATCTTCACAGCCTGTGAGCGGAGCCCTGCTCTCTGACCTGCTGATCTTGGGTTTGCCAGCCCCTGCAGCTACATGAATCAGGAGAAACCTTGCTGTCTTGCCTGCCTATCTTGGAGTTCGTCAACCTTCATAGCTGTGAACGTGAGCCCTACTATCTGACCTGTTGATCTTGGGCTCGCCAGCTTCTACGGCTGCGTGAACTGGGAGAGGCCTTTATCCTGATCCATGGACTTGGGAAGTTTTAGCCTCTATAATCACGTGAGCTGTTTTCTTGGTATAACTCTCTCTCTATATATATTTATATGCTTTACTGGTTTTGCTTCTCTAGAGACCCAGCCTAAGACAAGAGAGCAGTATCATAAATCACTGGTAGATATTGCATTATATACTATACTCTATCAGGGGTAATGGAGTTTAGAGAACTGTGGCTGGGAAAATTTGGGGAGGCTAGCTATGAGTCGGAATCAACTTGACCACACCCAACGACAACAACAACAAGAGATGATTTACAATGAAACTTTCCCCAAGTTTCCAGTTCGCCACGGAAGAAGGCAGTGATCCCCAGGATCTAGGATGGGTTCAATGAGAATAAGTCATACTGAATTAGCCCCACTCATCTTGTGATAGGTGGTAGTGTTCCTAGAAGTATAGACCATTCTGAAGAATCCCAGAGACACAATATGCCTAGGACTTTTTAGGGAATTTAGCAAATTCCTGTGATAACCTTGTAGACACAAAAAGAAATAGAGATTGAGGATTGTCTTAGTTTCTTAGTGCTGCTATAACAGAAATACCACAAGTGGGTGGCTTTAATAAACAGAAAGTATATTTTCATAGTTTAAAACAAGAAAAAAAAAAAAACCCTGTTGCTGTCGAGTCAATTCCGACTCATGGCAGCCCTATAGGACAGAGTAGAACTGCTCCGTAGGGTTTTCAAGGAGCGGCTGGTGGATTTGAACTGCCAACCTTTTGGTTAGCAGCCGAGCTCTTAATCACTGAGCTACCAGGGCTCCTATTCTCATAGTTTAGGAGGCTAGAAGTCCAAACTCAGGGCACTAGCTCTAGCAGAAGGCTTTCTCTTTCTGCTGGCTCTGGGGGAAGGTCCTTGCACCTTCTGTTCTTCAGTTCCTTGGTGATCTTCATGTGGTGTGGCATCTGTCTTCTCCCATCTGTGCTTACTTTCTTCTGTGCCTGTTCTACTATTCTGTATCTCAAAAAGTGATTAGCTTAAGACACACCCTACACGGACATGACCTTATTAACATAAAAAAGGATTCCCTACTCCCAAATGAGAATGCATCCACTGAGTTGCAACACAAAAGTTCGGGGATACATAGTTCAATCCATAATAATGATAATATTTCTAGGTTTCATAATTGCACCCTAGTGGATATTGTTAACAGATTGAAATATTGGGGGCAGGGTTTTACCCTTAACCATTTGTGGTTCAACCTTTAATTAATATCTTGGAGGAAATACTGGAAGTTTTTGCTTAGCTCCCTTGATACCTGTGCAAGAATTGGCACTGTGGTGCCTCCCTCATTGGAAGTCTCTCCTCTGATGCCCCTGACAACCCTTCCTCCTGAACCACTGCCCCTCGCCAGTATCTTTTATGGATGCTTGATCCTTTGCCTATTCTTTAAAGGTGAAACAGTTCCTCAAGGTTTCTTCCTGGCCTTTCCTCACTTCTCCCTCTGATCTGGTTAGGTCACTGGCCTGATTAAGGCAACTAGATTATTTTTGTATCTCTTATTAAAAGATGGCGCCCTGGTGATGCAGTGCTTAATGTTTGGGTGCTAACCAAAAGGTCAGCAGTTCAAATCTACCAGCTGCTCCTTGGAAACCCTATGGGGCAGTTCCACTCAACCCTATAGGGTCGCTATGAATTGGAATCGACTCAATGGCAACAAGTTTATTAGCAAGATGCTGACAGAAGTTACTCTGCCTTGGATATTCCAAAAAGCTGTTTACTCTTCAACCTTACCACTCGGAACACCAATATCTGTGGACACAACACTCCAGGTATAATAAATTTTTTTGCATCTTTAATAGGGCCTGCTTTCTCTCATTGTCAGGCCTTAGTGTACACTGTTGCCTTTCCCTTTCTCAGAAGTATCCTTTCCTCCATCTGATGTAGCTAATTCCTGCTCATTTTTCCCTTCTCATCTTAAATTTTCTTTCCTCCAAAACCTTCTCTGACATTCCAAGCCTGAGTTAGTGGTTCTTCTAATGTGCTTACCCAGCTATCACTAATATAGAGGTAGAATGACCCCTCCCCCAAAAAATGCGGTATCTAAAGATTGATGGAAAAAAATAACACTCTGTATTCAAATGATCATGGGATATACTGAGGTTTGACAATGTTTAATGGGTCTTATTAATAAATACTATAACCAACACTGATTGGGATGGGGGACCCACCTGCTGGAATCTTAGTGTTTTAGTCTCTTGAGTGTAAGACAGTGCCGAGTGTGACGTCATCTGATTTTCAGATCCAAGCTTCCACAGACGAAGATGGTGTGCCCCTTCCCCCAGACTCTCACAAAGCCCCCAGGATACCTTCCAGTGGACTTTATGCGGATTGTACATCTCTCACTGTTTCCAAAGTTTCCCTTGTTTCGTTGATCTGAACGGATTTCCATTGAAGCAAGCTAGAATTCAAACCCAGCATTAACTGCTCTGCTGCAGGTAGTAATTTATTCTTTTGTAGCATGCCTATAATTTTGATTCTCTACTCCCTTTGGAATTTTTTTTTTTTTTAAATTACATGAGTCACAAGGGATGTGACCTTAGAATGGGAAGAAAATTAAAAATTAAAAAAAAAAAAAAGGATGGCAAATAAAGCTGACAGCTCATTTGTCAATGCCAATTCTACTGCCTACCCCCGGCTGGTAAATGAAGAGCTCCATGAATCAAATTCATAACTTAAAGCTCGTATTTCAAGCAGTGAAGCTTCATGTCTTTAGTTTGTAAAAACATTGCTAGGCTATGGCCTATTTTCTTCTTTAGATGTTAGTCTTGGGGTACCCTACAGAAACAGAACCAGTAAAACATATGTGTGTGTGTGTGTGTGTGTGTGTGTGTGCATGTCTATGTGCATATGTATGTATCTCTACTACCCATCTGACAGTTTGTCATACTGTGGTGACTTTCGTGTGGCTATGATGCCGGAAGCTATGCTTGCTATGGACAGACCATCAGGAGGGATCAATCACTGGAGGAAGACATCATGCTTGGTGAAGTAGAGGGCCAGCAAGGATGAGGGAGAGCCTCAGCCAGATGGATTGGCACAATAGTTGCAATGATAGACTCAAATATGCTAGCAATTGTAAGGATGACGCAGGACTGGGCAATGTTTGGTTCTGTTGTACATAGAGTCAGCGTGAGTGGGAGTCGACTTGATGGCAGCTATCTCTCTAAGATATATATACATGCGTGTGTGTATATACATACACGTATCGTATTTTATGCAAATGAGGCACACCTTCCACTTTTGTTTACCAACCGTGCCCTCCCTTCACGAGTCATTTTTGTATGTTACCTATGATAATTTTGAAAATTAGCATAGTGTGCTTACGAAAATACCTCATGGGGGAAGGGCGGAGTTGGCAAACAAATGTAGAAGGCATGTGTTGTTTGTGTAAAAATACAGTACTTACACACACACACACACACACAAAGAGAGAGAAAGGGAGGTTTATTTTAGGGAATTGTCTCAGACTGGAGATTCCTGCAGGTTTATGTTCCAAAATCCATAGGTCAGGAGGGAAGTGTGAAGGGTGAAGGAATTCTGGCAAAATGTCTCTTGCACTCTGGAGGCAGAGCACCCTCTGGGGAAACTCCCTTCATGCTCTTAAGGTCTTCAGCAGATTGGTAGAGGTCTGCCCATGTTATGGAGGGTCATGGGCTTTACTCAACCCAGCTGCAACTACAGTGAAACCTGTGAGAGCTGGAACTCAATGGGGCTGCCTTGTATTTCTGGGTCTTGCAAGTCTTCCGCCATTAACAGGGTGCAGTCTTACCACTTTTCTGTTGCTTGTCTTAGTGGAAAATATTTGAATTTTCCTTCTCTGACAGGTTTTTGACTTACAGAGGTTTTGATTTTCACAGGTTTTACTGTACTTCATAACAGTGTCTAGTGTTTGACTCAACACCTGGACACTATAGCTAGCCGTGTTGACACATAAAATTAACCACTGGAATTTTCTTTTGAGAATTATGCTCAATGTTTTCATTAGTCTGCTTGTATAGCATTTAAAAATATATGTGCATAATATCATTATATTGGAGGGAATACTATGTTATAAACCATCTTATAATAACTAGAACAATATAACACTGGCACATCGTAGGTTCTCAATAAGTGTTTCTTGAATTACACTGAATAATGTTAATTAATATTTTTATTTGTATTAACTTCCTTAACCACTGCACCACCAGGGCTCCTTATGACAGACAGAACCCCGAAAAATATAAAATCATATATTAGGAAAAAATGAAAGGCTTAAGGAGAATAGTCATTTTACTCAATTTAGTTGGTTAGATCCTGAAAGTAGAGTTTTTAATTCTTTATTTCATTGTCCTTATGCCTCAGCTGAGTCTTAAATAATCATAGAGAAAACATACTATACTCTTTTGTTAAGAAATAAATAGCTATTCTCTAGGCAAGAGAAAAACATCGTAAAATATAAAATTGCATTGCTGAGATAAAGAAGTTAATAACACTACATAATGGAGCATGGAAATGCTACTTCCTATAGAATAGTACTGAAGTGTAGCAGACCTTAAAAAACCTTGGTGGTCGGGCCCAGAAGGAATTAATGTCTAAACAGAGATACCCGAGCATGGCAAATAATACCTCAAGCAAACAGTATGCGCAAGTTTCCTGTGTTGGCTTACTGACGGAATTATACCGATTTTTTGATCAGGGGTGCAATGAATAATTGAGAAACATTAAGAAATAGTTCTTACTTCACATTAATAGGGAGAAATAAGCTTCTGATTTAAAGCAAAACTAGTTATTTCGCCTGTAAAATCCAAATGTCTCCAGTAATTTGGGGCTATGACAAGTCATAACTTCTTATCCTTTGCATTGCTGCAAGTGCTTTATTCCATACATACTGGAAATTTGGCTAAATTTTTTTTTCCAAATTTGAGAGATTTTTGGTTCTTATTTCCTCAGTTTTTTTTCTGCCCCCTCCCGCCCCTTTCTGGGACTCTGATTGTATGTATGTTAGACTACTTGACATTGTCCAACAGGACTCTGATGATATGTTCATGTTTTCTCAATCATTTTTCTCTCAGTTCTTCAGATAATTTCTACTTCTCTGTGTTCATATTCACTGAATTTTCTGCATTTCTTATCTGCTATTAAGATGAGGATATCCATTGCCAATGTCAGATAAATCTTGGCAGAAAGCAGAGAATAACAGAAACATGTTTACCTGTGTTTTATCAACTATGCAAAGGCATTCAACTGTGTGGATCATAACAGATTGTGGATAACATTGCAAAGATGGGAATTCCAGAACACTTAATTGTGCTCATGAGGAACCTGTACATAGACCAAGAGGCAGTCATTTGAACAGAAGAAGGGGATGCTGTGTAGTTTAAAGTCAGGAAAGGTGTGTATCTTGGTTGTAACCTTTCACCATACTTATTTAATCTGTATGCTGAGCAAATAATCCAAGGAACTGGACTCTATGAAGAAGAATGGGGCATCAGGATTAGAGGAAGACTCATTAACAATCTGCAATATACAGATGACACAACCTTGCTTGCCAAAAGTGAAGAGGACTGGAAGCACTTACTGATGAATATCAAAGACTACAGCCTTCAGTATGAATTACACCTCAATTTAAAAAATCCTCACAATTGGACCAACAAGTGACATCATGATAAATGGAGAAATTATTGAAGTTGTCAAGGATTTCATTTTATTTGGACTCAAAACCAATACCCATGGAAGCAGTAGTCAAGAAATCAAATGACATACTGCATTGGGCAAATCTGCTGCAAAAGAACTCTTTATACTGTTAAAAAGCAAAGAAGTCACTTTGATGTCCAAGGTGTACCTGACCCAAGCCATGGTATTTTCAACCACTTCATATGCATGTGAAATGTTGACAATGAAAAAGGAAGACTGAAGAAGAATTAACACATTTGAATTGTGGTGTTGGCGAAATATTGAATATACCATGGACTGCCAGAAGAATGAACAAATCTGTCTTGGAATAAGCGTAGGCAGAATGCTCCTAAGATGCGAGGATTGGGAGACTTCATATTGCTTACTTCGGACATGTCATCAAGAGGGACTAATCACTGGAGAAAGACATCATGCTTGGTAAAGTAGAGGGTTAGCAAAAAAGAAGAAGACTCTCAACAAGATGGGTTGATACAGTGGCTGCAATAATGGCTTCAAACATACATACTATTCCGAGGACGGCACAGGACCTAGCAAGATTTCATTCTATTATACATAGGGTTGCTATGCATGGGTACTGATTGTATGGCACCTAATGACAAGAATTACTTTTTTTTCCTTATATTTTTCAGCTCTAAATTTACATTTTTAGCAATTTCTATTTCACTGTTGAGATTATTAGTCTGTTAATTCATGATGAGTATATTTTTTCTTTGAGTCCTTGAACATATTTAAGATAATTTATTTAAAGTCTTGTCTGATAATTACAATATCTAAGCCATCTGGAGGTCATTTTCTAAATGCTTTTTCTCTTGAGTATGAATGAATTATTTTTGGTGTCTTCATATTCTAGTGATTTTTTAAATTATATTTTTGACATAGTAATGTGTTGTAGATGTATGTTCTGTTACTCTAAACAATATCGATTTTTGTTCTCATATGTAGTTTACTTGTCTAAACTCAAACTACAAACTCCATCTCTCCTTCAGTGGGCAGAAGCTGAAATCTTTGGTCTATGATTTATGCCTTTATCTGATGTTCTCTAGAGAAACAGAACCAGAGGGATATATGGTGATAGAAATGATACCAGAGATCGAATGACAGAATTCTGCAAGATCAACGACTTCTTCATGGCAAAGAGCTTTTTTCACCACCATAAACAGTGACTATACACATGGACCTCACCACATGGAATACACAGGAATCAAAATGACTACACCTGTGGAAAGAGATGATGGCAATCTCAAGATCATCAGTCAGAACAAGGCCAGGGGCTGACTTTGGAACAGACCATCAATTGCCCATATGCAAGTTCAAGTTTAAGCTGAAGAAAATTAGAAGTCCATGAGAGCAAAGTATATCCCACCTGAATTTAGAGACTATCTCAAGAATAGATTTGACGCATTGAACACTAATGACCAAAGACCAGAAAAGTTGTGGAATGACATCAAGGACACCATACATGAAGAAAGCAAGAGGTCATTAAAAGGACAGAAAAGAAAGAAAAGACCAA
Source organism: Trichechus manatus latirostris (assembly GCF_000243295.1). Classification (NCBI taxonomy): domain Eukaryota; kingdom Metazoa; phylum Chordata; class Mammalia; order Sirenia; family Trichechidae; genus Trichechus; species Trichechus manatus. The sequence goes on along the minus strand of NW_004443938.1, from coordinate 7,003,905 downwards.
AATACATGTCAGAAGAGACCCTGAAACTTGCACTTGAATGTTGAGTAGCTAAAGCAAGCAGAAGAAATGATGATGTAAAAGAGCTGAACAGAAGATTCCAAAGGGCTGCTTGAGAAGACAAAGTAAAGTATTACAATGATATGTGCAAAGACCTGGAGTTAGAAAACCAAAAGGGAAGAACATGCTTGGCATTTCTCAAGCTGAGAGAAATGAAGAGAAAATTCAAGCTTCGGGTTGCATTAGTGAAGGATTGTAAGGGGAAAATATTAAATGACACAGGAAGCATCAAAAGAAAATGGAAGGAACACACAGAGTCACTGTACCAAAAAGAACTGGTTGACCTTCAACCTTTCAGGAGGTAGCATATGATCAAGAACCGATGGTACTGAAGGAAGAAATCCAAGCTGCACTGAAGGCATTGGAGAAAAACAAGGCTCTAGGAATTGACGGAATACCAATTAAGACGTTTCAACAAACGGATGCAGAGCTGGAAGTACTCATCTATGCCAAGAAATTTGGAAGACAGCTATCTGGCCAACTGACTGGAAGAGATCCATATTTGTGCCTATTCCAAAGAAAGGTGATCCAACTGAATGCAGAAATTATCGAACAATATCATTAATATCACACAGAAGTAAAATTTTGCTGAAGATCATTCAAAAGCAGTTGCAGCTGCAAATCAACAGGGAACTGCCAGAAGTTCAAGCCAGATTCAGAAGAGTATGTGGAACAAATGATATCATTGCTGATGTCAGATGGATCCTGGCTGAAAGCAGAGATACCAAAAAGATGTTTACCTGTATTTTATTGACTATGCAAAGGCATGTGACTGTGTGAATCATAACAAATTGTGGGTAACATTACGAAGAATGGGAATTTCAGAACACTTAATTGTGCTCATGCAGAACCTGTTCATAGACCAAGAGGCAGTCGTTGGAAAAGAACAAGGGGACGCTGTGTAGTTTAAAGTCAGGAAAAGTGTGTGTCATGGTTGTATCCTTTTATCACACCTATTCAATCTATATTTTGAGCAAATAATCCGAGAAGCTGGACTATCTGAAGAAGAATGGGGCATCAGAATTGGAGGAAGACTCATTAACAACCTTCGTTATGCAGATGACACAACCTTGCTTGCTGAAAGTGAAAAAGACTTGAAGCACTAACTGATGAAGATCAATATGGATTACACCTCAACATAAAGAAAACAAAAATCCTCACAACT
>NW_004443938.1:6991669-7002583 GCF_000243295.1 Trichechus manatus latirostris | reverse complement strand
ATGGAGAAAAGACTGAAGTTGTCAAGGATTTCACCTTACTTGGATCCACAATCAACACCCATAGAAGCAGCAGCCAATAAATCAAAAGACACATTGAATTGGGCAAATCTGCTGCAAAAGACCTCTTTAAAGTGTTAAAAAGCAAAGATGTCACCTTGAAGACCAGGGCGTGCCTGACCCAAGCCATGGTGTTTTCAATCACCTCATATGCATGCAAAAGCTCGAGGATGAATGAGGAAGACCGAAGAAGAATAATTGACGCCTTTGAATTGTGGTGTTGGCCAAGAGTATTGAATATGCCGTGAACTGAGAAAAGAACAAAGAAATCTGTCTTGGAAGAAGTACAACCAGAATGCTCCTTGAAAGCAAGGATGACAAGGCTATGTCTCAAATACTTTGGACATGTTATCAGAGGAGACCAGTCCCTGGAGAAGGACATCATGCTTGGTAAAGTAGAGGGTCAGTGAAAAAGCGGAAGACCCCCAACAAGATGGATTGACACAGTGGCTCAACAATGGGCTTAAGCATAACAAAGATCGTGAGAATGGCGCACGACCGGGCAGTGTTTGGTTCTGTTGAACACAGGGTCGCTAAGAGTCGGAACTGACTCGACAGCACCTAACAACAACATCTTGTTGTGGTTTAAGTCTTTATTTCCATGATGGCTATGTAGCTAATAACATTTATTTATTTATGAACTATTTATATATCCTTTTCTGAGAGGTCTTTTGCCTGTTTTGCATTTGAGTTGTCTGCTTTTTCTTATTGATTTGGGAAGCGTTCTTTATATGGTGTTTAAATGGAGGTACAAAATGATAAGGGACTCAATGTAGCTTTAAATTAGAATTTGCTGAGGTTCTCAGTTGTTCCTGAAGACTCACTGGGTGTTTTATGTGGTCATAGGTTAAGCACATTTCTGTCTCTTCTGTGTTTTCCGCTGGCAAGATCAGCTCCGAAATGAAGTGAGAAAGGATTGATTGAATGCCCACTACTTGCCTTCTCTTCTGCTTTGAACATATGGGAAGAAGTTAACGTTAACCCGTGTACTTGGTTAAGAATATCTTTCCCTATGATTAGATTGAGACTAAGGTTGTTGTTAGATATCCTTCGAGTTGGCCACAACTTATGGTGACTTTATGTATAGCAAAACAAAACATTGCCCAGTCCTACGCCATCTTCATGATTGTTGGTATGCTGGAATTACTTTTTGTAGTTACTGTGTCAACCCATCTCACTGAGGGTTTTCCTTGTTTTCACTGATGCTCTACCAAACATGATGTTGTTTTCCAGCAAGTAGTCTTTCCTAATAATGTGTCCAAGGTAAGAGAGTTGAAGTCTCGCCATTTTCACTTCTAAGGAGCATTCCAGTTGTGTGGTGCAGTGAATTACTTAATATGTCCTTTCTACCCATAGTCTTTGAGACTCCCACACAATGATTGGGTGGGACTATATAAATAAGGTGCATGGAAACTGTGATGATTAAGGTTATGTGTCAGGTTGGCTGGGCCATGATTTTCAGTGGTTTGGCAGTTATGTAACAATATAATTTGGCAGTTACGTAAAGATGTAGTCATCCTCCACTTTGATCTGATGTAATTATCCTCCATTTTGTGATGTGTTGTAAATCCTAGCCTCTATGCCTGTGGTTATGATCCCACTTGGGAATGAGTTTTCTGTTATGTTTGTGAAGCAGGATGAGTGTGGGCTATATCTTGAGTCAACAGCTTACTAGAGGGTATGACTCAAGTCACCATCCTTATCCCAGTAACCACCCTTACCACCCTTATCTAAGTCACACCCTTACTTGAGTCATACCTTTTATCTTACAAGAGACAAAAGGAGAGAGAATTAAGCACAGAGAAGTGGACCTCACTACCACCAAGAAAGAAGAGCTGGAAGTAGAGCTCATCCTTTGGACCCAGAACCCCTGTACTGAAAAATCCTAGACCCAGGAGACACAGAGAGAGCTCTAATACCAGAGATGGCAAGTGACAGAGAGAAACAATGTTAAAGAAATGGTAGCAGCAGAGGCAGCAGAACCAGAAGACTGTCAGGAGATGGTGCAATGGGCTCCCTGGCCCATGGAGTAAGAAAGCTGAGCACCTTCGGGCAAGAGCCTTGCTAGTGGACTGTGGTGCTTCTGGGCACTTGTTGGTGGACCTAGGCTTGCCAACCCACAGAGCTAGAGAGCTGAGCACCTTCAGGGTGAGGCTTACTGGTGGAGTAGAGTGCCTCTGGGCACTTATTGGCAGAGCAAAATCACTTTGAACACTTGCCTGAGCAGGCCCAAGACTGGGCTGGCCCAAGAGGTCCAAGAGGCCTGAGAGGTCGAGGGCCAAGAAGCTGAGGGCCAAGAAGAGGCCTGCCTGTGAGCACGATGGAAAAGCTGTCCTGACTGAAGAACTGTATCCTGAGTCGTCCCTAATCCTGAATTGCAACCTGTTACTTCCCCAATAAACCCCATAATTGTGAGTATTGTCTGTGAGTTCGGTGTGGCCATTGCAATGAATTATCGAACCCAGCAGAGAAGTAGGGAGTGCCATGGGAGGGACGGCTGGTGTCAGAATTGGTAAAAAGTCTGGAAAGAGGAGTTATGTCTGACCTCCATAGGAATCAACGTTGGGCTGTTGATGCTGATGGTGATTCTCTCTCCCCCTCGTGAAGTTAAAGGAGGTCAGATGCCTCTGTAGCACCATTTTTACAGGTGTATTTCTTGTAAGACTGATTTGTTTTTTCATAACTCAATGTTCTTTGCCAGCGCCACAGTTTGAAGGCATCAGTTTTTCTGTCTTCCTTTTTCATTATCCAGGATTCACGTGCATGAGGTGATTGAAAAGACCGTGATCTGGGTCAAGTACACCTTAATCATCAAAGAGATTTTTTGCAGAAAACTTGCCCAATGTAATACGTCATTTGATTTTTTGACTTCTGCTTCAATGGATGTTGATTGTTGATCCAAGTAGAATGAAATTGTTGACAATTTCAATTTTTTTCCTCCGTTTATCATGATGTTGTTTATCATTCTTTCCTGAAACTAGCCACTGGTTGGCAATATTTACCAAATGGCTTCATTGGTACTGAAATAAGAGGGAAATAAACATTTTCCCTGTCCCACAAAGTGCTTCAAAGTCTCAGAATTTAATAGACATTTGGACATCAGCTAGTCTAAATGAAGGTTAACCCTCAATAGCACCCAACAGATGGTGGCCCTGGCTCTGCCCATACATTTCCCGTGATGGGAAGCTCAGTCCCGTATTTTTCAAGGCAGAGGGCTCCATTGTTGTTCGGCAATAATTATAAAAAGAATTCTTCTTTATAGTCATATGAGATGTGCCTCACTGTTGCTTCCACCCACTGATCTTAGGTCTGTCCCCTGGAGCTTTAAGGAGTAAGGAAACTTGCTCCCTCCTTCTGTGAGAGTTCTTTCTTCAAATATTTGAAGACAGCCATCTTGTCCCTATGTCATCTCTCAATGTTTCCTTTAGATTAAAGATAAAAACTAAACCCTTTGGAATAAATATTTTTAAGCAGAGGGGGAGAAATGCTATAGTCAGAGAATGCACTAAGATTGAAGGTGAATAATTTTGATGCCTTTGAATTAAAGTGTTGGTGAAGAATACTGAATATACCGTGGACTGCCAGAAAAATGATCAAATCTGTCTTGGAAGAAATACAGCCAGAATGCTCCTTGACTTTGCCTCACATACTTTGGACATGTTATCAGAAGGGACCAATCCTTGGAGAAGGACATCGTGCTTGGTAAGGTAGAAGGTCAGCAAAAAAGAGGAAGACCCTCGATGAGATGGATTGACACAGTGGCTGCATTAGTGGGCTCAGACAACGATGACTGTGAGGATGCCCCAGGAGCAGGCAGTGTTCTGTTCTGCTGTACTTAGGGTCACAATAAGTCGGAACTGACTTGACAGCACCTAACAGCAGCAACAAATTTATTGAGGACATTTGCTTCTTCAATAGCATCGGTCATTTTCCCTTTTGTTTATTTTCCTTTTATTAAACTATGATTACCAAGTTGTTCCCAGTGGACTCATTAAAACACTTAACTTCCTTTATTGGTTTTGTAGACCAGTTTCCTTCCTGCCTACCAACACCTGCAGGTACCTGTTTTGGGGAGTTATTGTTAACGGAATGATTTTGCAGTGGTGATGTTTTAAGTGTGTGACCCTGGTGAATAGCAAAACCCTGTTTGAATTTGACTTTTGCCATGAGTTGTTCATATTTCAAGGTAATTTGAAAAAACCATTGTAATGTGTCTTTGCTCATTTCCATGAGGGACTGTCATTCATAATTCTGTTTCTTGGAAATCAGGAAGTTTCACAGAGCTGTTCTGAACACATACTGCACTGTATGGTCCTACATTTAAGAGAACAGAGGGAACAAAACTAGAAATAGATTTGTTGATTCATGATGATAAAGGAACACCCTGTCATTTTGAGGCAGCTCTTTTCTAGTCTTTAAAATTTTACTGTTTGTAAGCACTTAGTCATTCAAGAAATCAAAAAAACCAAACCCATTGCTGTTGAATCGCTTCTCACTCATAGCAACCCTATAGGACAGAGAAGAACTGGCCCATAGGGTTTCCAAGGAGCAGCTGGTGGATTCAGACCGCTGACCTTTTGGTTAGCAGTGGAGCTCTTAACCACTGTACCACCAGGGCTATTGTCATTCAACAGTCAACAAATATTTATGGCGTGCTACTTTATGTTAAGGGCCCTGATGGCACAGTGGTTAAGAGCTGTGTCTGCTAGGTAAAAGGTTGGTAGTTTGAATCCACCAGCCGCTCTTGAAAGCCCCGTGGTGCAGTTCTACTCTGTCCTGTAGGGTCGCTATGAGTCGGAATCAACTCAACACAATGGGTTTGGTTTAGGTTTACTTTATGTTAGGCGCCATGCTCAATTATTGAGGTGAAAATTGCCCTCATTGAGCTTACCTGTTGCAGGGGGAGACTAGTAAACAACTAAAGTTTTTGAACTCTTACCCTGCAACAAATAGAAGGTTCTCAAACAGTAGTAGCCAGTGGCAGCCAACAGTAGTAGCTGTTGCTATGATGACTGCTACTAACTATTGCCACCACTGTCATCGTCCTGCCTCTGAGTAACTATACGACTTTTGACCAAATACTTAATCTACTTGGGTCTTCCCCCACCCTGTAAAATTAGCAGACTGAAATAGAAAAATGATTCTGTCTGTAAGATGGCAATAATAAAAAAAACAAAACAAAGCAAAAAAAACCCACTGCCGTTGAGTCGGTTCTGACTCATAGTGACCCTATAGGACAGAGTAGAACTGCCCCATAGGGTTTCCAAGGAGCAGCTGGTGGATTCAAACTGCTGACCTTTTGGTTAGCAGCTGAGCTCTTAACCACTGTGCCACCAGGGCTCCCAAAGAAAAATGGCGGAGGAAATCTGTGCATATTTTGAGGAACGCTATTTGAAGCAAAATTTGCTTATGGAAGAATTTCCCTTTAATGTGTTAATATGCTCTGTAAAGCTATAAGAGTGTGCACCAATTTTATTTGGCTGAAAAATAGTTTTTTCTTGGTGTTTCTCAGTATTAACAATATCAATTTCTGGAAACAATACCTCTTGATCTGGGGAACAGACTTTCCCCCCAGTGCTGAAATACATGATTTCACAAGTCCTTTCCAGCTTTAATATTCTATGACTCTATTCTATTTTGGGAGCCCTGGTGGCACAATGGTTAAGCGCCTGGCTGCTAACCAAAAGGTTGATGGCTTGAGATCACTGGCGGCTCCACGAGAGAAAGACCTGGCGATCTTCTCCCATAAAGATTACAGCCTCGGAAACCCTATGGGACGGTTCTACTCTGTCACATGGGGTCACTATGAGTTGGGATCAACTGACGGCACCCAACAACAATAATTCTGTTTTAAGATCTCCTAATACTAGTGCACCTACCAACAACAACACTAGTGTGACCACCCATTGCCGTGAATGTGAGATAAACTAATTATTCGTAAATCCACTGCTGTCAAGTTGATTTTAACTCATAGTGACCCTAGAGTACCCTTTTTTCTTTCAAATGTTTCCCACTTTGAGCAATAAATTACATGGTCACCTTACTGAATAGTGATCGTAACTCTTTCTTATGGATATGTCTTAGCATATTACTACAGCTGCCCATACAGTTCCTTGATACAAAACAGATACTAATTGAGTATTGAATAGTAGGAATGTCTTTTTGCCCCTCACACTGCCTTCTCTCAACTATGATGGCAGCCTTTGTCTGATTCTCCGTTTAGAGAGAAGACAATTAATAGAGTTGTATCACCAGACCTTTCTTCTGTGGTGCCTCTGGATGGGTTCAAACCGCCAGCCTTTAGGTTAGTGGTCGAGTGTAATCCATTTGCACCACCAGGAACCTTATTTCATTAGCTACAGGCAAAGCAATCAATCAGCATTTATTGAATATCTATTGGGTGCCTGACACTCTGACAGCTGCCACGGAATTAAAAAAAAAAATCTGAGGCATGATTTTTGCCTTCAAGGAGCTTAAAATCTATCAGTGCTGCGTGGTGGAATGTGTTTGGCAAAGCATCAACCATGTAGTAATTATTCTGTGGATCATTTATTAATTCATGAGTTTATTACTCTATAAAATGCTTTGCCAATAGATAGTCAATAAAATGCTGATCGATTGCTTTGCCTGTAGCTAATGAAATAATGTTCTTGGTCGTGCAAATGGATTACACTTGACTACTAACCGAAAGGCTGGCGGTTTGAACTCACTCAGAGGCACCACGGAAGAAAGGTCTGGCAATACAACTCTATTATATTTATTATTACTACTTGGGGCGTCAGATTTTTTTTAACATGTTCAGTGATGATCTGAATAGAGCACGTGACTTGGATGATGACTGATTGGCTCCTTTGCTTCCATACTTAATTTGTGACATTGATTTGATACTAAATGATTAGTTTCTCCATTCTTTTTACTTCTCGTCTTTTTCCCCAAGTTTGAAATGGCATCAATATGCAGTGGCCTCAGGGGGAGGGAAATAGAATCTGGAACAAAAAGAAAATTTAATTTCCAGATAGATTTCTTAAATGCATAACAGAAATAGTAGCTGGAAAACCAAACAGATTTTTATTTACAAGAACCAGACTTCACTGTAAAAATGATAAAAGATTCTTTGAGGACTGCGGAAGTTGGAATTTGAATATCAAGAACTAAGCTTAGAACACTATGCATAGAATTTATACTAAAAGCTTTAAAGCAGAAAGGGAAATCAAATGATGCAGTGGTTAGTTTTATGTGTCATTTTGGCTGGGCTGTGATGCCTGGTTGTTTGGTCAAACTCTAGTCTAGATGTTTCTGTGAAGGTATTTACATGTGATTAGCATTTAAATCAGTTGATCTTAAACTACTCAGATTACCTTTCATAATATGGGTGGGCCTTATCCAATCAGTTGAAGGCCTTAAGAGCAAAAACTGAAGTTTTCTGAGGAAGAAGACTTCCATTTTAAGACTGTAAATAGACAAGCCTACACAAATCTCTAGACTGTCATATGAGCTGTGGATTTTGGACTTGCTAGCCCCTATAATCATGTGAGCCAATTTCTCAAAATAATAAATCTCAATTTCTCTCTCTCTTTATACATATATATATGCACACACATATATACATATTTTTTTTTTGTTTTTGCAACGAATATTGAATATACACCATGGACTGCCAAAAGAACGAACAAATCTGTCCTGGAAGAAGTACAGTCAGAATGCTCCTTAGAAGCAAGGATAGTGTCATGGATTGAACTGTGTCTCCCCAAACTATCTGTCAGCTTGGCTGAGTCATGATTCCAGTATTGTATAATTGTGTACCATTTTGTAATCTGATGCGATTTCCTTATGTGTTGTAAATTCAATCACTATGATCTAATAAGATTGATTTGCAGCAGTTATACTGATGAGGTATACAAGATTGGATAGTGGCTTAAGCCAATCTCTTTTGAGATACAAAAGAGAGAAGTGAGCAGAGACACATGGGAACCTCATACCACCAAGAAAGCAGTGCCAGGAGCGGAGCACATCCTTTGGACCTGAGGGTGCTGCGCTGAGATGCTCCCAGAGAAGGGTAGACTGATGCGTCACAAGGACCTTTCTCCGGAGCAGACAGAGAGAGGAAGCCTTCCCCTGGAGCTGATGCCTTGAATTTGGACTTGTAGACTACTAGACTGTGAAAGAATAAACTTTTTGTTAAAGCCATCCACTTGTGGTATTTCTGTTACAGCAGCACTAGATGACTAAGACAGATGGTGAGACTTCGTCTCAAATATTTTGGACATGTTATCAGGAGGGATGAGTCCCTGGAGAAAGATGTCATGCTTGGTAAAGTAGAGGTTCAGCGAAATAGAGGAAGACCCTCAACGAGTGGCTGCAACAATGGGCTCAAGCATAACAAAGACTGTGAGGATGGCACAGGACAGGGCAGTGTTTCGTTCTGTTGTACATAGGGTCGCGGCGAGTTGGAACAAATTCAATGGCAGTTGACAACAACAACACCACACACACACACCCACCCACACACACGCACACATATATATATGTGGAGCCCTGGTGGTGCAGTGGTTAAGAATGCAGCTGCTCACCAAAAGGTCAGCAGTGCAAATCTACCTTGGAAACCCTATGGGGCAGTTCTACTCTGTCCTATAGGATTGCTATGAGTAGTAATCAACTTGATGGCGAGGAGTCTGGTTTTGATTTTATATACATACATATATATATAGCTTCTGTTCTCTAGAAAACTCCAAGACAGATGATGTAATATACATTTTCTCTCCAAAAGGAAATATGAGTTAGAGTCGGCTAATTTGGGAAGCGTTGGAGAGAAGACTGAAATGTCGGCACTGTGCGCCCCAAGAGGTCTTCATTTCTCACCCATGATGCCCAAGGAACACCGTCAAAGAGATAACAGATTCTTTGGGGGATGCAACAGCAGGAAGATCATGCCGCACTTTTCAAGGTGGAGGTGGGGAAGACTAATGGTCTTTTAGAAAAGCTCTGTGTCTAGAATAGTCCTGGATCTAGAGAGTTTCTAATCTACACAGTAGCTTGGAGATTCCTGAGCAAGCCATCTAGCTGGACCTGCTGGCTGCCACGTGAAGTTCTACCACCCCTTGCCTGGTGTGAGGAACACATCTGGAAGTTCTGGAACATTCTGTCTCCCCAAAAGGGACTGAAATAGTGCTGAGAAATCTAGACAATTAATTGGGAGTAGCTTGGGGTCAGGACAAAGATGCAGAGATTCAATGAAATCCCCAAACAAATCCCCCGAAGGCCAGGCAGGTCACACTGAACTGATGTCCAGAGTGTGAGTGAGTAGACCCTTCAGAGTTTGTTGTTGTTGGTTGCTATTGAGTCAGCTCTGACTCATGACGACCTTACGTATAACAGAAGGAAAGTTTGCTGGGTTCTGCGCCATCTTCGGGATCCTTGGCATGTTTGAGTCCATTGCTGTGGCCATGGTGTCAGTCCATCACACGGAGGTTTTCCTTCGTTTTCACTGACTTTACCAAACATGATGGCTTGTTTTAGTGACTGGGCTTTCCTGATGTCTTGTCCAAAGTAAATGAGCCAAAGTCTTTCCCTTCTCACTTCTAAGGAGCATTCTGGTTGTATTTCTTCTAAGACTGATTTGTTTGTTCTTTTCAATTCTGAATCATGGAGACCCCATGTGTGCAGAGTAGAACTGTTCTGTAGGGTTTTCAAGGCTATGACCTTTCAGAAGCAGATGGCCAGGCCTGTCTTCCAAGGTGCCTTTGGGTGGGTTTGAACCACCAGCTGTTAGGTTAGTAGTCAAACTCAAATGGTTGTACCAACCAGGGACCTTTTTGGCAGCTTAGGTTCCTGTACTTGGGTTTTCTGTTTTGTGCAATTCTTAACTAATGCGGCTATTCCTCTGCCTCTGTCCCCTGTCCTGCTTCCAAGCTGCTCAGCGGAAACTAGCGAAACAGTAGCAGCCACGTGTCCAACAACTCTCACACCGTCTGTGCCTTACGATTGGATCAAGAGGATATTGAAATTAAAAAAAAAAAAAAAAGATCAACTCTCGGGAATGAACAATAAAATTCTTTTGACAAATCTCCCCAGTGTAAGGCCACTCCAAAAGTGGGCTCAGCAGCATGGCCCCTGTGCAGAAATCCATTTCAGCCAGCACCCTGGCGGTTTAAGCTTTTCTCTTGCCTGAGATCTCCCAGTGCAGGAAACTTCTCTGCAGTGGCAGGCTTCTGAGGGAAGGGTGCTCTTTCCCTCCTGGACATGCCCCCTGTCTCCTCATACATTGCCCCATCATTCCAGACCCAACGCTGGACTCTCACTCTCCCCGGCACCCTTATATACCACAGGCCTCTGGCCCCGGCAGAAAAGGTTCTGGGTGTCACACAGGGTCTGCTCTAAGGAGCAACAATAACCAAACTCATCCAAACCCACTTATTAGGAAGAGCTGATTTCCAGCTCCTTTGAAGCTTATTCAGACGCAGGGCTTGGTTTGCGTGGGTAAACACGCTGACGCCCCCATTATCCCGCCTCTTCCTGTCTGTCTCTGATTCGGATATGAATGGGGTGACAGGTCAAAGACCCATGGTTGGTAAGAGAGGCGGGCTGAGACTTTGAGGCGACTTGAAACGTCTCCATTTTTTGCACTGAAGCAAAGCTGCCTTGGAGACTTTCCCCCTAACAACGGCACTGTCCTTGCATCTTGTCGTTCATCTGAACAATCTTAAAACGCGTTGAGAAAGGCTCCGGAGACGGGAAAGAATAGTAGAGACGTTAAGCTAGAACAGAGAACCTTAGTAAATCACTCTCTCTCGCCTCTCCTTCCCTCTCCTCCTCTCTTCTCCCCTCCCCACCCTTCCCCTGCCTTCCCACCGACGTCCC
>NW_004443938.1:6987591-6991462 GCF_000243295.1 Trichechus manatus latirostris | reverse complement strand
TCCCCACCTCTCTCTCTGCCATGTGTATCATAAACGAGAGTAACCTGGGCTGAGCCGGCCTTGCCATCATTTACCAGGGCACCTTTCGTGCGGGGTTGAGTTTCCGCACAGCAGTAAATATCGGCTAAAGTATCACCTTGTACATTAGATGCAAAATTTTGGCTTCAAGCCTTGATCACAGCTAATCTGAGAGAGAAGACAGTCAGGAGCTTAGCTAAAAGAGGTGTGCTTGGGCAAGGGGAATCTGATTCCTGCAGAGAAAATGAAACGAAAAACAAAAAAGAAAATAGATCCGCCGTGGAGACTGAGGAGGCAGAAATGGTCCTCCATTTGAGAAGGAAGAAGAGAAAGAATTAGAGCGAGTCCCTGGGTGGTGCAGACCGTGTATGCGCTTGGCAGCTACCTGATCCACCCAGAAGTGCCTCGGAGCAAAGGCCTGGCAATCTACTTCCAAAAAATCAGCCACTGAAAACTCTATGGAGTGCAGTTCTACTCTGACACACGTTGGATCTCCACGAGTCAGAGTTGGCAACTGGTGTTTTAAAGGTGTAAACTGTGAGACCAAATTAACCAGAAGCACAGAAATATTTGAGTGTGTGTGAAAGGATGGGAGGGAACCGTGAGGAAAAGTGTGTTCAAGAAGCGGACTGAGTCTCTGTGCCCTGCGGGCCAGCATGCCCAGGGCATCCCTGCCCTCGCCCTCAATTCCCTGCCCTGCTCACTCCTGCTGCTGTGCTTGGGCATCAGACCGGTGGTCCTCCTCCTCCTCCCCCCTCCTTCCCCCTCCTCCTCCTCTTTCCCCTCCTCCTCCTTCCGCCTCCTGTTTTCCTCCTCCTCTTCCCACTTCCTCCTTCCCCTCCCCCTTCTCTCCTCTTCCTCTCCTTCTCTCTTCCTCCTCCCTCCCCCTTCTCTCCTTTCAATGCCTTTCCATGGCACTCTGCTGAAAAAGACTGGGAGCTTACGTGTCCAGGTGTTGCTCTGTCGGCTTTACTGATATAAATTTAAATCTCGCGTCTTTTATATCCCGCGGTGGTGGAAGACGCTAAATTCCGTTGCCTGTGCAGCTGTTACATAATTGTTACATGCCCCATCACGTTTTATTGTCAGGCAGTTGACTGCTTTGGGAGCTGTACCGGGAAGGTATTAAAAACTAAGAGATAAATGTTATTAATAGTCGGACAGTAAGAGGCTTGACATCATTTCAAAACAAACTTTGAGCCTCTGTTTCAGTTTTTTAAGCAGAGCTGAAGCATCTCTGCGTCTTGAGCAGTGGGATGTGCATTTGCGTTAGCAGGGAAGGTTGTGGAATGCTTCATGACGCCTCTTTTCTCCCTGGTGAATTGTGTACATTTATTTGGCCGCGAAACTCCTCAAATGGCCTCTCTGAGGCTTGGGTTTCTGGGAGTTTAAGCTACTAAGCTAATGTCTTTCAGGTGGTCTTGGCCAACCCATGGGGTGAGATGTGTTTCTTTCTCTTTCCAAAACATGAAGCAAAGTGAATGCCAAATAACAGTAACTACAGCAAAAACCACCATCCTCCCGGGATATGATGAAGAGCTTCTGACTGCTTTTAAGGAATACATTAGTCCCTGGGTGGTACAAACAGTTAATGCACTCGACTGCTAACAGAAACGTTGGTATTTTAGTCCACTCATAGGCACCTAGGAAGAAAGGCCTGGTGATCTACTTTGCAAAATCAGCCATTGAAACCCTATGCAGCACAGTTCTACTCTGGTCACCATGAGAGGCAGCTGACTCGAGGGCACTGTTAAAAAACTAGATAATAAATTAGTATTACAAAGAGCCGCTAAGAGGTGATAACAGTTTTAAGAGAAATAAAATGAAGACTACATTAGACCTCCCTCATTTCTGCTTTCATAATACTGTATGTGGATGTGTATCAGCACCTCATCAATGATAGTCATAGGTTTATAGTAATAAAAAACCAAACAAATCCCATTGCTGTCCAGTCAATTCTGACTCATAGTGATCCTCTAGGACAGACTAGAACTGCCCCACAGGGTTTCCAAGGAGTGGCTGGTGGATTCAAACTGCTGACCTTCTGGTTAGCAGCTGAGCTCTTAACTACTGCACCACCAGGGCTTCAATAGGTTTATAGTAATAGATTTCCTTATTTACTAAGTTTTCTCTCCTCTTTTCCCTATGCCCTTTGTGAGTTCTTGGGGTGAAAGGTGAGGTCCTGGCACCATAGCGCTTAAGAGCATGAACAGAACAGCCTCTAGATGACCTGGAGGGAAGTCCCAGCTGGTCCACAGACAGGCTGTGTGACTGTGGACAAGCTATGAGCTTCTCTGAACTCTGTTTTCTCATATGCAAAATCAGGCCAGTGCCCGCCGCCTTTGTCTGTGGTGAAGATTCCGTAATGGATGTTAACTACCAATCCCAGAGCCTGAGACAGAGTAGGTACTCAAGAATTGCCCGCTCACAGACACAAGGGAAAGATTGGTCCAAAGGACTAATGGACCACAACTACCACGGCCTCCACCAGACTGAGTCCAGTACAACTGGATGGTGCCCTGCTGCCACCACTAACTGCTCTGACAGGAATCACAACAGAGGGTCCCAGACAGAGCTGGAGAAAAATGTAGAACAAAATTGTAACTCACAAAAAAGACCAGACTTACTGGCCTGACAGAGAGTGGAGAAATCCCAAGAGTATGGCCCCGGAAACCCTTTTAGCTCAGTAATGAAGTCACTCCTGAGGTTTACCCTTCAGCTGAAGATTAGACAGGTCCATAAAACAAAATGAGACTAAAGGGGCACACCAGCCCAGGGGCAAGGACTAGAAGACAGGAGGGGACAGGAAAGCTGGTAATAGGGAACCCAAGGTCAAGAAGGGAAAGTGTTGACATGTTGTGCGGTTGGTAACCAGTGTCACAAAACAGTATGTGTACTAACTGTTTAACGAGAAGCTAGATTGTTCTATAAACTTTCATCTAAAATACAATTAAAAAAAAAAAACAAGAATTGTCTGCTCTGATGAATTGAATTAAATGCATAATCATCTTTATTTGAACACAAGTCATTACAGGTTAAATGATTCTGACAATACCAAAATGAATATTGAAAACTAAAAATCTTTTTCCTGGTAGCAATGCTTCCTACCACGTTTTAGATACTTTCGTTCTGCTATTCCTCTACGAATTTTTTTCTTGGAAGCCTAGTTGATCTGTAATTTCAAGCACACAGTTTGATTTCTGTAAGTATAGGTTTATTTTGCCGTAATTATATATCTTTTAAGAAACATTCGGTGTGTTGTTTGTGTAGCCAAAGTATATCCCTTTTTGTTAACTCTGGAAAGTGAAAGTAGAGGGTATTTTACTTTTGGAAATAGGATTTGGTACAGTGAGCCATGAAGATTTGACATGCTGGAGTTGTCTCTTAAAAGAAAGTTGACACTTTTCTGTGGTTCCAGGGTTAAGATGCCTCATTCTTAGAATGAGGCATCAGGATTAGAGGAAGACTCGTAAACCTGTGATATGCAGATGACACATCCTTGTTTGCTGAAAGTGAAGAGGACTTGAAGCACTTACTGATGAAGAGCAAAGACTACAGCCTTCAGTATGGATTACCCCTCAATATAAAGAAAACAAAAATCTTCACAACTGGACCAATAAGCAACCTCATGATAGACGGATAAAAGATTGAAATTATCAAGGATTTCATTTTATTTGGATCCACAGTCAATGCTCATGGAAGCAGCAGTCAAGAAATCAAATGACGGACTTCCGGCAAGATGGCGCTCTAGGCAGAAACACCACGCCGTCCCTCCACAACAAAGATCCGAAAAACTAAGCCAAACAGAGAATCAACAATCCTGAAACCCTAGAACATCAAATGAAGAGATAAA
>NW_004443938.1:6870688-6979397 GCF_000243295.1 Trichechus manatus latirostris | reverse complement strand
ATAAAATATATATAAAAAAAAAAAAAGAAATCAAATGACACATTGCATTAGGCAAATCTGCTGCAAAAGACCTCTTTGAAGTGTTAAAAAGCAAATATGTCTCTTTAAGGACTAAAGTGTGTCTGACCCAAGCATGGTATTTTCAGTCGCCTCATATGCATGTGAAAACTGGACAATGAATAAGAAAGACCGAAGAAGAATTGATGCTTTTGAATTATGGTGTTGGAGAAGAATACTGAATATACCATGGGCTGCCAGAAGAACGAACAAATCTGTCTTGGAAGAAGTACAGCCACAGTGCTCCTTTGAAGCGGGGATGGCATGACTTCATCTCACATACTTTGGAACTTTGGACATGTTATCAGGGGGCACCAGTCCCTGGAGAACATCATGCTTGGTAAAGTAGAGTGTCAGGGAAAAAGAAGAAGACCCTCAACAAGATGGATTGACACAGTGGCTGCAACAGTGGGCTCAAGCATAACAACAATTGTGAGGATGGCGCAGGACCAGGCACTCTTTCGTTCTGTTGTACACATGTTCGCTATAAGTTGGAACTGATTTGATAGCACCTAACAACAACAATCAACAGGGCTAAGAAGGAAAGTTATTATATGGCTTAGATTGAGCATAGTTTTGAAAAGGGGGTGGCCAAAAGGAATTATAAAGGATAAAAGACAAGGCCATGAGTGTGTGTGTGTGTGTGTTTGTGTGTGAATGTGTGTGTGTGTGTTTGAGTATGATGAGTATTCTCTTGAGAATAGGGCTAGAACGCTTCTAGAAACAAGTAGGGTACTGTTGGCCTTTGTTTTTGGTTAAACTCAGTAGGTCACTACCGGCTGGTAGGAAAAATGGCTTTTAGCACCAGCCTGCTTGGCAGTTCTTACGATTTCTGAGTCACTTAGCATGGGTGGCAGCTGTCCTTGGTAGGATGGATGAGCTCTTTCCACAACCCATTAAATGCAGCAATGGAGGACAGCTGATCCCAAGGCCAGATCTGACTCTGCTGGGCCACAGGATGACTCTGCTGGGCATCCATTTTATAAAAGCCTGGTGGGTTTCCAGATGGTGAGCTCTTGCCTCACTTATTCTTCCTTTGAAAATAATTAAAAATGATTCGCTTGTTTGCACACGAGGGCAGTAGAGCCTTCTACAGTGGTGCATAAAAAAACCAAGAACCCAAACCCGCTGCTGTCGAGTCGATTCCAACTCACAGAGACCCTAAAGGACAGAGTAGAGCTGCCCCATAGGGTTTCCAAGGAGTGCCTGGTGGATTCGAACCGCCGACCTTTTGGTTAGCAGCCATAACTCTTAACCACTACACCACCAGGTTCTCCCCAATGGTGCATAAGTGGTAAGGAATTGGAGATTTTCATTTGTGACCCTTTTCTTTGTGTTTATTTATTTATCAGTGGTTAACTATTTTGACTGATTTTAGAACTGGGATCAGTTATATACATTATATATACAGTGACCCAGTAGCTGCAATGATGGGCTCAAGCATAGCAACGATTGTGACGATGGCACAGGACTGAACAGTGTTTTGTTCTGTTGTACTTGGGGTCTCTATGAGTTGGAACTGATTCAAAGGCACCTAACAACAACAAAAACAACATGCATTAGGCTGGGGATACACATTAGGGTCAGTGATATACATTAGGATCAGTCATATATGTTGTTGTTATTAGTTGTTGCCAAGTTGGCACCTACTCATGGTGACCTTGTGTATAACAGAAGGAAGCATTGTCCTATCCTGCACCATCTCCATGAGCATTGATATGTGTAAGCCCATTGTTGAGGCTATTTTGTCAGTCCATCTCGTGGAGGGTTTCCTTCGTTTTTGCTGACCCCTCTACTTAACCAAACATGATGTTCTTTTCTAATGATTGGCCTTCCCAGATGATGTATCCAAAGTAAGTGAGCTGAAGTCTCAACATCCTCACTTCTAAGGAGCATTCTGGTTGTATTTCTTCTAAGATAAATTCGTTTGTCTTTCTAGCAGGCCACAGTACATTCAATATTCTTCACCAACACCACAATTCAAATGTATCAATTCTTCTTCTGTCTTCCTTTTTCATTGTCCAGCTTTAGCACGCATATGAGGTGATTGAGAAGACCACGGCTTGGGTCAGGTGCACTTAAATCATCAGAGTGACATCTTTGCTTTTTAGGACTTTAAAGAGGTCTTGTGCAGCAGATTTATCCAAAGCTACGTGTCATTTGATTTCTTGACTGCTGCATCTATGAGCATTGACTGTCGATGCAAGTAGAATGAAATCCTTGACAACTTCAATATTTAGGGTCAGCTATATACATTAGGATCAGTCATTTACACTAGGACCAGTGGTACACTTTTGGGCGGGGTATACACTGCCCTTTCTTCTCTCTGATACGTCTTCCCAGCCAATGTTCTAGTAACAACTGCTCGAAAAGGGATAGTCTTCCGTGGTGGAATTTAAGTTCCTGCTAGATTTCTCTCCAGTATTCAAAACAGACCTACCTGTAAGGCTCATTTGTAAGAAACATATAATGTATGTGGCCCAACTTTGAGTATTGTTCCCCTTGCGAAAGGCTCCAAATCCACATTTGTCATACAGTCAACATGCTCTAAATGTATAATTAAATTCCAAATTTATGTGATGTTCAAATTTATTCTTTTAAATGCCTCAGAAATGCTTCAAAAGCAGACACTAACAAAACTAATAAAGAAACAAAAAATAAGAAAGAAAATTTCATAATAACCAGGGGGGAGAAAACATTAAAAAAAAAAAAAAAGGTAAATAGCCTGTTGAAAAGGCAGGAAGTCTTTCCAGAAAAACAAATCAATGAAGAAAAAGGATTCATTTGGGAAAGTTTAACTTATACCAAGGGGAAAAAAAAAATTAGTGACTAAAGAATTAAATTGACAAAAAGTCAAAACAGAAAAACCTGGAAAAAAAAAAAAAGCTATAAAGTTGCTTATGCATAGCCCAGAGTTGAAAGTTTTCCACTGATAGAGAGAACTCCTTAAGTGAAGATCAACTAAATATCAAGACCAGCTCTTCTTGTGCTCCTAAATGGTCAGATGCTCCTGTGGAAATACGGTCATTGAAATTGGACTCTAAAGGTGAAGGATTTTAGTGTTTATCTGACTTACCAGAAAAGTACAAATACATGGAAGACAATGAGAGAGACAGAGACACTTTTTGAAGGCAATTTTGTATGCTTTCATCCCTAGCTCCATGGGACAAAGCGTGGGTTGAATCTCAAGGGAACTCTGAACTACAGAATATTCTAGAACTCCATGGGAGTCTGGCTCTTCATGTTTCTCTTCGAGGTGTACGGAGCTACTGTTTCCACAATAGTTTTGGCCTTCTTCAACCAACCTGACTCTATTACCATTAAAAAACTCATTGCTCTTGAGTCAATTCCAACTCATAGTGACCCTGCAGGACAGAGCAGAAGTGCCCCATAGGATTTCCAAGGAGCAGCTGGTGGATTCAAACTGCTGATCTTTTGGTTAGCAGTCTGACACTTAACCACTGTGCCACCAGGGCTCCACCTATTACCATTTTTTTCATTGCCATCGAGTCGATTCCAACTCATAGCGACCCTATAGGACAGAGTAGAACTACTCCATAGGATTTCCAAGGTTGTAACCTTTACAGGAGCAGACTGCCACATATTTCTCTCATCTATTACCATTAGCTACTATTTAATATACCCCTACTATATGTTTGGGAGGGAGCATTGGTGGTTCTGGGGTGGCATTATCTCCTTCCATGTGGGAGACCTGAGTTCAATTCCCAGCAAATGCACCTCATGCACAGCCACCACCCACCTGTCAGTAGAAGCTTGTATGTTGCTATGATGTTGAACAAGTTTCAGTGAAGCATTCAGACTAAAATGAACTAGGAAGAAAGGCCTGGTGACCTACTTCTGAAAATCAGCCAGTGAAAACCCTATGGATGACAACTGTCCAATCCATGACTGATCATGAGATGGCACTGGACCAGGCAGCGTTTCATTCCATTGTCCATGGGATTGTCAGGAGTTGTGGGCTGACGTGATGGCTGCTAACAGCAACAGCAACGGACCTGGAAACTGTCATTTCCTGAGCCAGGTCACTAGAAGGTTCTGCTAGGTGTTGATGGGCAGTGGAGGCACAGGAAGTGTTCTACATCATCCTTACTCCCCTACTCTACCCTGTTCACGTCATGTGCCTGCCCTCATGGGTGGTGTCTTAGTCACATAGTGCTGCTAAAACAAAAATACCCCAAGTGGAGGCTTTAACAAAGAGAAATCTATTCTCTCACAGTCTAGTAGGCTACAAGTCCAAATTCAGGGTGTCATCTCCAGGGGAAGGCTTTCTCTCTCTGTCAGCTCTGAAGGAAGGGCCTTGTTATCAATCTTCCCCTGGTCTAGGAGCTTCTCAGCACAGGAATCCCGGGTCCAAAGGAAGGGCTATTTTCCTGGCTCTTGTTTCTTGGTGATATGAGGTCCCCATGTCTCTCTGCTCGCTTCTCTGTTTTGTATCTCAAAATAGATTGGTTTAAGACACAACCTAATCTTGTAGACTAAGTCTGCCTCATTACCATAACTTCCTCTAATGCCACCTCATTAACATCATAGAGGTAGGATCCACAACCCATAGGAAAATCACATCAGATGATAAAATGGGGGACAATCACACAATACTGGGACTCATGGCATAGCCAAGTTGACACATATTTTTGGGTGACACGATTCAATTCATGACAGGTGGGATCACCAACAATATGGTGGGGGGCTGTGTAAGTGGATTTTAACCCTTTAACATTGCTCTAATTTATAAAAGCACGATGGTGGTGGGAGAGGAAAACACATTTCAGGGACATTGAAAAGGAAAAAGACAGTTACCGGGAGTTTTATGCTTTTCCTACTTCCTTCCTCTACCCCTCCTTGTGCTTTGGGCTTGTTCTTGTTGGGAGAGGGGACTGGCAGAGTTGTTGGACATGAATTTTTTCTTATGTTTATGGAGAGATTCCCTAGGATTTTAATTTATAATCAGTGGTTATGATTCATGATCAGAACTTGAGGGATGAGCTAAGAGCTAACTACATGAATTTATTATGCATGAGTAATATTTGAGTATCAAGGTGATTCATTTAGTGAACAAATGCTCTACTACTGTTTTAGGTATTGAGGGTAGAGCAGAGAATGAGACAGACAAGGACTCAGTCCTGTTGGGGCTTATATTCCAGTGGGGACAGATCAACCAATAATCAACAAATAAGCAAACATTTAAGTCCTCTAAGGTAACTAAAAGGCTGGTGGTTCAAACCCACCAGCAGCTCCGCAGTAGAAAAGACCTAGCAATCTGCTCTCATAAAGAGTATGCCAAAAAAAAACAAACTCATTGCCATCGAGCCAATTCCAACTCATAGCCACCCTATAGTGACCCTATAGGACAGAGTAGAACTGCACCATAGGGTTTCAAAGGATCAGCTGGTGAATTCGAAATGCTGACCTTTTGGTTAGCAGCCGAGCTCTTAGCCACTGCACCACCAGGTCTCCCCCTTAAAGCCTAGAAACCCCTATGGGATAGTTATCCTCTGTCCTGTAGGCTTGCTGTGAGTCACAGTCAACTTGATGGCATACAACAAACAACAACAAATACAAAATTAAGTTGTCAGAAGAGCTGTAGACAGAACACAAGCTGTCTGTAATGGGGTGGACTGTGATATGGTGGGCACTGTAGTCTGTAATGGGTGGATTGTGCTATAGTGGCCAGTCTGGTTGCAGTGTCATGGAAAGCCTCCCCAAGAAGATGCACTGAAGTTGAGACCAAAATAACAGCAGGAACCAGCAATGAGAGGGGCACTGCAAAAATGGCAGCATGGGGGCATCAGACCTCCTCTAACTTCATAAGGGGGAGGAGAGAGAATCAAGATCACCATCAGCCCAAGGCTGATCCCTATGAGATGGAGGCCAGACATACCTCCTCTCTCCAACCTTTTTTCTTTTTTATTGTACTTTAGATGAAGGTTTACAGAACAAACTAGCTTCTCATTAAACAGTACACGTATTGTTTTATGACATTGGTTAACAACCCCGCAAAGTGTCAACACTCTCCCTTATTGACCTTGTGTTCCCTATTACCAGCTTTCCTGTCCCCTCTTACCTTCTAGTCCTTGCCCTTGGGCTGGTGTTCTCCTTTAGTCTCATTTTATTTTACGGGGCTGTCTGATCTTTGGCGGAAGGGTGAACCTCAGGAGTGACTTCATTACTGAGTGAGAAGGGTTTCTGGGGGCCATATTCTCAGGGTGTCTCCAGTTTCTGGCAGGCCAGTAAGTCTGGTTGTTTTTTGTGAGTTAGAATTTTGTTCTACATTTTTCTCCAGCTCTGTCTGGGACCCTCTATTGTGATCCCTGTCAGAGCAGTCAGTAGTCGTAGCCGGGCACCCTCTAGTTGTACTGGATTCAGTCTGGTTCTCTCCAACCTTTTTACCAATTCTGACACCAGCCGTCCTTCCCATGGCACTCTCTACTTCTCTGCTGAGTTCGATAATTTGTTGCAATGGGCACCCAGAACTCACAAAGTGTACTTATAGTAAGTGGTTTGTTAGAGAAGTAACAGGTTACAACTCAGTATCAGGATCAACAGGCTACAACTTAGGATCAGGATCAGGAAGCATGTAGGCAAAGTCGCCCTTCTGCAGTGCAGGACAGCTCTCTCAGCTCCTCTCAGCAGTGCTGACCTCCTCTCGGCTCCCTGAAGACAGGCTCCTTTCGGCCACCTCAGGACTGACCTCCTCTCTTGGCCCTTGGCCTTTGGCTCCACTTAGGCCTGGCCTCTGCCCTGCTATGGCAAGTGTTACAAAGCTCTTTAGCTCTGCTGATAAGTGCCCAGAGGCATCTCACTCCACCAGGAAGCCACCTGCCCAAAGGCACTCAGCTCTCTTGCTCCTTGGGTTGGCAAGCCTAGCTCTGATGACAAGTGTGCAAAGGCACCTCACTCCACCAGTAAGCCTCCAGCTTGAAGGCTCTCAGCTCCCTCGTTCCATGGGTTGGCATACCCACTGTAGCTGCCTTGCTCTGTGGGCTGGGAAGCACACAGTGCAGTCTCTCGCCAGTCTCCTTGTTCTGCTGCTGCCCTTTTGCTGCTGCTGCTTCGTGCCATTTTGCACCGTCTCTGGTGTTACAGATCTCTCTCTCTCCTGGGTCTAAGAGGTTCTCAGTGCGGGGACCCTGGGTCCAAAGGATACACTCCACTCTGGTTCTTCTTTCTTGGTGGTAGTGAAGTTCCTTCCTTAGCCTCTGGGGTGGCTCTCTTTTAAGCCTACTAGAATATCGTAACCGATCGATCCTCTTGTTAGGGTTCCATACACCTTATTTGAATGGTCCCACCCCAACAAGAGTTCCATGAATCTTATCTGCATTATTAGCAAGCTGTCTAATCCTCTTGGTGCACCATAATCACCTTATTTGTATAGTCCCACTCAATCACTGTGTGGGAGTTACTGTATTAAGTAATTCACTGCACCACAGGTGTGCTGTTGCCAAGTCTTCAGGTAGGAAGAGGCTTGTTGCACTTGAAGAAAAGGAAACAGGCCAGATTGGCTGGAATGTTGGGCAAGGCAGAGGGTGGTATGAAGTAAGCTCAGTAGGAAGGCAGAAGCCAGTTCATGTCTGGCTCTGTTACAAAGATCACTTTGCAGATGATCAATGATTAAAGCCATAATTGTTTTTGTTGTTGGTTGCTGTCGAGTCGACTCTGACTCATGGAGGCCTTATGTACAACAGACTGAGGCATAGCCCAGTCCTGCATCATCTTCAGGACTGACAGCAGGTTTGAGTCCATTGTTGCAGCTATTGTGCCAATCCACACTACCAAGGGTTTCCTACACCCTTGTTGCTTTCTACGTTTCATCAAAAACGATGGCCTCCTCTAGTGATTGATCCCTCCTGATGATGTTCCAAAGCAAGCAAGTTGGACAGTGTTCTCAATGTTCTGTTGTGCAAACTACCTTGATATCGAGCTACCAGTATTGAGCAATGAGTGCCATTTTCACACGTGACTTCTAATCTCAGAACAGATCTCTGGTGGTAGACCTTAATCTCCATCGCACAGCCTGAGAGGCGGAGAAGCTTGTTGGAAGTCATCAGCTGTTAAGTGGCAGAGCTAGGATTGGAATATAGGCCTGGTTGACATACAGCCTTAGCTCCGGCCTCCATGCTGGTGGCTCTCTGGTCACCTGCTGAGCTGGTGTCAGTGCCTGGCCTCTCCCCGAGAGATACTGACTCAGGAGGTCTGGGGTACTGCTCAGAGACACCTGCATTTTTCAGGATCTCCCGGGACATTCTGAAGCCAGTTAAGATTTATAGCAGAACTGTAATTCACTCGGCTGTTTTTCAGAAAACTTTTATCAATCAATCAATTAAGCAAAAGCCAACAGACAAAAATGGACGAGCACCCAAGTCTGAAGGAGCAGCTGGGTGTGCACTCTTCAAATCCAAAGTCGGACGAGTCCTGCATTGTCCTACTCTCCCCACCTAGCCTGCCATGGCCATGAGAGGCTTGATCCAGTGACCTTATCCCTTCTCTATTTCAAACTCCTTTCCTCTTTATAACAGATCCGGAGAAAACAGCAAACTTACAGAGGCGATAAGAGGATGGTTCTCACGGATGAAATATTTTGTGCAGAAACACACAAGTGGTGGAGTTACGGGAAGAGGAGGTAGTTAAGATTTTTGGCAAGTGGAGCCCCCTTTGCCCCTGGACTCGTCACATTAGCTATGCTGCCAAAACGGCGAATCTTAGACGTCTGCGCTTATTTATTTTTTCTTTCTCACAATTCACTCTCTTATCGTTAATTGCTTGGTAAATGCGTCATCCTCCTTACGCGCTGCAAAATCAGCCTGAAGAGCAGTCAGAAGTTCCTATTAACGAGCGATTAGCACTCGGTTTGGAAACACATTGCTTCCCCTGAACAATCTCTCATCACAGGTTCTTCAATGAGATGATGAGCAATCCTTACCAGGTTTAGAAGAGTTTCCTCTAGAAGCACATTGAAGAATCACTGTAAGGAGGCTCTGCTGTTGTTTGCGTGGCAAAAGTCCATGACGATGATTTTTTCTCATTGCTTTGAAGTGCTTTATTGATGGTCATGATCTAAAATAAGATGAATAGTTCCATGCACATTTTAATTTTCCTTCAAAAATGCTATTGCGTTTCTACTGAGTTTAAAATAGTGTCTTCAGTGTCAAGGAAGGGAACAGAGGTGATTTAGATACCAGTCCTCCTATTATTGAGATTGTTGTCTAGGAGGAGAAAAGAGACAGATACACTAACTATATTGTGAGGTAGACGCTAGTGCCCAGAGGAAAGGAGAATTTGCTCCAGAGTTAAAGGCAGAATTAGTGCAGTTACCCGAAAGAGATAGTTAAGCTGAGGCTTGAAGAATGCATATCAATAGACATCCCAACAGTACGTGTTCAAAACTGAGCTTCTAATCTTGCTCCCTCCCTCTCAGCCTCCTTTGCCCCAGTCCTCCTCCTCTTACCGGGTGGTGACTCCATCATTCCTGTACTTCAGGCCATGAACCTTGAAGTCATTTCGACTCCTCTCTTTCTTATATATCCCATTGTCAATCCATCGGCAAATTGCTGTGTCTTCAAAGTACATCCTGATGAGGCTTAGATGGATAAATTGACTTGTCCAAGTTGTGTGTCAGTTGTAGAGCTGGAATCTGAATCCAAACTCCCTTAATCCGAGGTAGCATGGATGTTGTGTGTAGAGACTGATGGTATATGAAGAGGATCACTGAGAAATTAGACTCAGAAGGGAGGCTGGGATCAGATCATGGGGCCTTTACATTCTAGGTTAAAGGCTTTGGATTTTATTCCACCAACCATAAAGATATTTAGTATTTTTCTGAGTAGGAAAATGACAGAATCTGAACTCCATTCCAGGAGGATTAATCTGGCAGTGGAGTGTGAGACGACTTGAAGAGAGGAAAAGTCCTGCCAAGGAGCCTGTTACAATGGTCCCTGTGAGAAGCATTGAATGACTCGATAAGAGTTACTGCACTGGGGATGGAAAGGAAGCAGTGAGACTGGACATTTCATAAATTGGCAATTTATTGCCTTTGGTGGTAAGACAGGTAGACTCAAAGATAATGATTTTTTCAACTTTATTGAAGCATAGTTTCCAACAATAAAATGACCTGATATTGGTGTTTTCAACCTGTGGGTGTGAAAGGATAGTGACTCCATTAACAGAACTGTATTTTGGAAGGAAAATGAGTCATTTGATGCATTTGGAGATGCTTGTGAGTCCTCTTCCTGAAGTTATCAAATTAGGCCATTAGAGATGTGGGAACGAAGAGGTTGCGGCTCACGTTACAGATTTCGTAGTAAGTCATTTAACCTCAGTATTGGCAATCTTTTGGACTAGAGAATCTGAAACTCCTCCCTCAGCAAACACCTAGACAATCTTGGAAATACATAAAAACAAATTCTTTTAATTGCAGAGTTGGGATCACAAAGCAGTAAGTTACAGAAGCTAAGAATGAAGTAAGAGTTAGACCTAGGAACCTGGAAAGTGGAAGGTTTCAATGAAAAAAAATGTGCCCACAAGTGAGCGGGACCACAGAGGACCTTGTGTTTCTAGTTTTTAGTTCTGCATGAAAAAAAAAAAAAAAAAAAAATTATTCTCCAGGGTTTTATAACCATATCCTGGCTTCATACTACTTTTGTAGTTTAAAAGTATACTACCTGTGTGGTCCAGGAGCCCATGAGCCCAAAAAGTATTTTAAAAGTGATCCTATATGGTAACACTCCTGGGGCATTTGGTAAAATTAAACACAAAAGAGCTCGGTCGTTATATTCCCTCATCCTCAATTACACAGGACTCGCTCAGATAAAGCCCAGCTGAAGATGTGCTCATCCCAAGGAAAGCTCCAGTGTGAACAATAGTCACAAAATCATAAAGACAGTGTGAGGTGGATAGAACAAATAGGAACATAGAGTAGAACAGAAAAACAGGTGAAAAGAGCAGAATAGAGAGCCAAAAATCAGGCTCACACATAGGCAAAAATTCAGAAATAGCATTACAGATCAGTGGGGAAGAGGATATAAATTCACTAAACACCTTGGAACAATTGGTTATTACTATTATTTTTTAAAAAGCTTGATTATGTGTGTATCTCCCACTATACACCAAAATCCATTAAAGATGGTGAATTAAAGACCTACAACCATACAGTAAACTTTTTGGAAGATAATATGAAAATATATTTCTGATCTTATGGTAGGGAAAGATTTTGAAAATACAATACACAAATCACAAACCTTAAAGAAAAGACTGATAAAATTGATCGTATTAAAATGTAAAACTTCTCTACAATAAGAGACGGCCCCAAAAAGGAAAAGTCTAGGAGAGGATATTTGCAAATGCACAGAACCCACAGATGACTGTTGTTGGTGTTAGGTGCCGTCAAGTTGTTCCAACTCACAGCGACCCTATGTACAACAGAACGAAACACTATCCGGCCCTGTGCCATCCTCACAATCATTATGCTTGAGCCCACTGTGGCAGGCACTGTGTCAATCCATCTCATTGAGGGTCCTTCCTCTTTTCCCTGACTCTATGCTTTACCAAGCATGGTGTCCTTCTCCAGGGACTGATTCCTCCTAATAACATGTCCAAAGTACGTGAGACGTAGTCTTGCCATCCTTGCTTCTAAGGAGCATTCTGGCTATACTTCTTCCGAAACAGATTTGTTTGTCCTTTTGGCAGTCCATGGTATATTCAATATTCTTCAACAACACCATAATTTAAAGGCATCAATTCTTCTTCAGTCTTCCTTATTCATTGTCCAGCCTTCACATGCATATGAGCTGATTGAAAATATCATGGTTTGGGTCAGGCGCACCTTAGTCTTCAAGGTGACATCTTTGCTTTTTAACACTTTAAAGAGGTCTTTTGCAGCAGATTAGCCCAAATGCCACATGTCTTTTGATTTCTTGACTGCTGCTTCCATAGGTGTTGATTGTGGATCTAAGTAAAATGAAATTCTTGACAACTTCAATCTTTTCTCCATTTATCATGCTGTTGCTTACTGGTCCAGTTGTGAGGATTTTTGTTTTTTTTATGTTGAGGTGTAATCCATACTGAAGGCTGTGGTCTTTGATCTTCATCAGTAACTGCTTCAAGTCCTCTTCACTTTCAGCAAGCAAGATTGTGTCATCTGCATAACGCGGGTTGTTAATGAGTCTTCCTCCAATTCTGATGCCCTATTCTTCTTCATATAATCCAGCTTCTCAGATTCTTTGCTCAGCATACAGATTGAAAAGGTATAGTGAAAGGATACAACCCTGACACACACCTTTCCTGACTTTAAACCATGCAGTATCCCCTTGTTCTGTCCCAACGACTGCCTCTTGATCTATGTGCAGGTTCCTCATGAGCACAACTAAGTGTTGTGGAATTCCCATTCTTCGCAAGGTTATCCGTAAGTTGTTATGATCCACACAGTTGAATGCCTTTGCATAGTCAATAAAACACAGGTAAACATCTTTCTGCTATTCTCTTCTTTTGGTCTTGATCCATCTGACATCAGCAATGATATCCCTGGTTCCAAGTCCTCTTCAGAATCCAGCTTGATTTCTAGTAGTTCCCTGTCAATATACTGCCGCAGCTGCTTTTGAATGATCTTCAGCAAAATTTTACTTGTGTGTGATATTAATGATATTGTTTGATAGTTTTCGCATTTGGTTGGATGACCTTGATCCAACAGATGACTGTTATCTAGAATATATAATGAAATTCAACAATTCAACACAAATAGACAAACCAATCAATTAGTAATTGGACAAATTATATAAATAGACACTTCAAGAAGAGAAAATTGAAATGGCCAATAAAACATGAACCGATGTTCAAACTTTTAATTTAATTCGGGTAAAGTAGCAATGAACCCACTGCCATCGAGTCAGTTCTGACTCATAGTGACCCTATAGGACAGAGTGGAACTGCCCCATAGGGTTTTCAAGGACTGGCTGGTGTATTTTAACTGCCAAACTTTTGATTAGCAGCCGACCTCTTAACCACTGCATGATGCACACTGGAGAAAACCTCCAAAGACTCTTACGCCCCACCCTATCAACATTGTCATGGAAATGGGGCCAGAACAGTGTTTTTATAATAACGATTTACCCTTAAACATAGCTACCTGTCAGACCCTGGAGTTCTGTTTCTCTAAACTGACTGCAGATAGATAATTCTTCAAAAGAATCCAATGCCAAAGGTAAAATGGTCTCCACTAAGCTGCCTGCTAGGCTATTGTTTGATCTTAGAAAACCAGTTTCTTCAAGGCTCAAGGTTCACAAGGCGATCTCAAGGGCAATGGCCTGGGTGGGTCACCCTAACTCCGTGGACCCCAGAAATCTGTATTCCAGGATAATTAAAATTGTTTCTCACGCTTATACCTGTGAATGCAATTCCGAATAGGTTTTCTTTCTTATGTTAATGAGGCTTATCAGTGTAGGTAGGGTGTGTTCTAAACAAATCGATTTTGAGATGTGAAGGAGCAGGTTAGGTACAAAAGAAAGTAAGTGCAAAATTGGGGAAAGATAGATGCCATGTGGGGATAATCAAGGAACCCCAAGAAGCTAAGACAAGGATTTTCCCCAGAGCCAACAGAGAGATCTTCCCCTTGAGCTGGTGCCCTGAATTTGGACTTTAGCCCCCTGAAGTATGAGACAGGAAATTTCTGTTCCTTTAAGACTACCTACTTTTGGTGTTTCTTGTTTTTGCAGTGCTAGCTAACTAAGACACTCTAATGAAGGAGAGAGGAAGGGGCAGAAGGAAGAGCACCTGGGAAGAGAAGGGAGAGCTAAGAGAACATACGTCAGTGTTGTTAAGGATGGAGAGAACATCAGGAGAGATGATTGGTCGGTTGTAGCCAATGAACCAAAACCAAACCAAACCTGTTGCCATCAAGTTGTTTCTGACTCCTAGTATCCAATGAATGCTACAAATTTTTAGGAGGATGACATCTTCCAAGGGGCTGTTGAATTTATTTATTGGGAAATCATCAAGGAGAATCTGCAAAGAACTTTAAATAGAGTGATGAGGGTAGAATTACCAAGGACTAACATGAGTGTAGTGAAATGGGACGGGAGCCTGGAGTGGTGGTTTGAATATGTGATAGACTCGAGAAGAAAAGATGGATTTTTTTCAATAAATTTGGTTGTGAGAGAAAGGAGGAAGATAAGTTATTCTCTTGTGGATATGGCAGGAACGAGGAAAAGATTGTTTTGCTGTCTGGAGAGCTGAGCTTGAGCTCTGTGTAGAGAAGTAGGAAGGATTGAGATGTAATAGGACAGAAGATGGTGAGAGAGTAGAGGCCCAGGCCGGTAAGATTTCGTTTCGACGGCATAAAAGACTAAAAGGGGGCGATTTCATATACTTGCAGCTGGAATTTGTTTGTGTGTACTTAAAAATAAGGAATCTTAGAGGAAAGAAACCCTGAAGAGTATCCACGTGCTTATTCATTATGCTTCCTACACCAGATGATGTTTTCAATTACACTCACTTCCAGATTTTTGTGTTTTGTGTTCTTTTGTTTCATGGGGTGTTTTGTTTGCTTGCTTTAGTCAGGCAAGGAAATAGTTTCACTATAAGACCTTGGGAATTGATGGCGGAATTCTCTGTCTTTTCTTCATAACAGTTTGGCAAGGGTTCAGGAGGAGTACATTATGGAATGTATCCTGCCAAGCCGTGGCATAGTTTTGTTCAGAACAAGGGTTTTGTTTATATTTTTAAAAAAAATTTTTCTTTTACTACTTGGAGAAAGTCTGGGAGAAAATTCTAAACGTATTTCCCTGTCCACGACTTTTCTTTTTTAAAATGTAAATACTCCCCGGTGGTCTTTTGTTATGGACAGAGCTGGTTTACTCAGCCTCAGCTTGGCTTCCTGTGTCTCAGATACTTCCTCCTCCTGGCCTCATCTCCACCCCCAGTCTTTGTTGTGGGGTCATTTAGCCCAGCCTCAGATGGCCACATGGCCTCTCTGCTGACTCTGAACTCAATATTCATAACATAAAGGGACTAAAAATTGCCCCAGAGGGCTTAACTTAAAGCCCTCCCTCTGAAATCACATTGCATCAACAACTCTGGGTTGATACACAGAGCTAGTAAAGAAATCTCCTTTTACAGCCCCAGGGGTACCTCAGAGAGCCCCTCACCTCTCAGCGTTGCCCTCACTTCTCTGGAACCCCTCCCTCCTTTAGGGCACATCCTGGGGATTTATACACTGATTTTCTACTCTCCTCCCTTCTATCTCCTTCCCACCACGTCCTAGACTGTAAAAAAACTCATTGCAGTGGAGTTGATTCCAATTCATAGTGACCCTATAGGACAGAGTAGAACTGCCCCATAGGGTTTCCAAGGAGTGGCTGGTGGCTTCGAACTGCCGATCTTTTGGCTAGCAGCCAGACTCTTAACCACTGTGACCCCAGGGCGTCAGATTGTAAAAGCAACAGGTTTTCTTTTTTCTTTTTCTTATCTTATATCATTTTCTACTACAATGGAAGAACAAGTCGCATCCTCATAATTGAAAGAGGTACCTTCTATGCCCTAGGAGAAAATGCTTTGCATGTGGCTTCTCCAGGCTTGGTTGTTGATATGCAAAAAAACCCAAAAAAACAAAGTTGCCCTGGAATTGATTCCTGCTCATGGTGAATCCATGTGTGTCAGAGTAGAACTGTTCTCCACAGAGTTTTCAACGGCTGTGACTTTTCAGAAGAAGATCATCAGGCCTTTCCTTTGAGGTGCTTCGGGGTGATTTCAAACTGCCAACATTTTGGTTAGCAGCCAAGTAAGTGCTTAATGTTTGTGCCGCACAGGGACTTCATACATGCTGATATGCTAAAGACTGTATTTGCCTCTTCAGCTCATTGTCTTGCTGCAAAATCTTATTTTACTATTAGAGTTTGAAAAACTAAAAAAAAAAAAAGTAGTGATTGCTGATTCTATCCTCTAAATCTATTTTTCTATCATATGCATGCAAAAGTCAGACAATGAATAAGGAAGATCGAAGAAGAATTGATGCCTCTGAATTATGGTGTTAGTGAGGAATATTGAATATGCTACGGACTGCCAGAAGAATGAACCAGTCTGTCTTGGAAGAAGTACAGCCAGAATGCTCCTTAGCAGCAAGGATGGTGAGACTTCATCTCATGTACTTTGCACATGTTATCAGGAGGCACCAGTCCCTGGAGAAGGACATCATGCTTGGTAAAATAGAGGGTTGGTGAAAAAGAGGAAGACCCTCAACGAGATAGACGGACACAGTGGCTCCAACAGCGGACTCAAGCATAACAACAACTGTGAGGATGGTGCAGGACGGAGTAGTGTTTCATTCGATGGTACGTAACAACATCCTCTACATCCAGTCTTCTGTCTTGCATCAGTAGTAGACTTTTCAGTTAAGCACATTACCACCTAGCTAGCCTTTGTGTCTGAGATTTCTTCACCCTAATTTTGGCCAGAAGGTGAAGCCTGGCCAATGGGATGCCAGCAGGTGTGAAACTTGCAGGTTGGGACCTTAAAGGGGTGGGACTTGCCTTTATCTGCCTCTTCTTCCATTCTGCTTCCTGAAACATGGAGGTGGTGAAGGGCCAACTTTGAATGTGGATGTGTACTACACCCTAAGGATGACAGAGCAGCAAGACAGAGGAGGAACCTGCCTTCCCTTCCTGGGTGGTTTTCATCCATTACGTCAGAGAGAAGTAAACTTCCATCTTATTTAAGCTGGAGCCCTGGTGGTGCAGTGGTTAAGAGCTCAGCTGATAACCAAAAAGGTCAGCAGTTTGAATTCACCAGCCACTCCTTGGAAACTCTATGGGGCAGTTCTATTCTGTCTTAGCAAGTCGCTATGAGTCAGAATTGAATCGACGGCAATGGATATTTTATTTTATTTTATTTAAGCTATTACCATTTTTGCTTTCTGTGATGGCCGCCAAACCTATATCCTGACAAAAATACACATTAATAACTTGCAAAACATTACCTCAATTAAATTAAGCTGGAGAAATAATGTTTGAACCTTACAACCATTCTCAGAATAGAGGTCATGCAGACCAGCTGAATAAATGAGCTATGAGTCAAATGAAGTAAATATTTGTGAAAATATCATTCTTAAAACTTCAAAGCAGTGTACAAAGGTACATGTTCATTTAACCTGATAATCTGGGAGCTAGATTTATTAAAAACAAATAAATAAACTGTAAGAATAGCTTGATGGAGGCGTTGTCTGACCTCCTCTAACTTCACAAGGGAGAAGGAAAATCAACATCAACAGCCCAAGGATGATTCCTATGAGGCGAGGTCAGACATGCGCCCTCTTTGCTATCTTTACCAACTCTGACACCAACCATCCCTCCCACTGCACTCTCTACTTCTCTGCTGGGTTTGATAATTCATTGCAATGGCCACACAGAACTCACAGATAATACTCAATGATTATGGGGTTTATTAGGGAAGTAACAGGTTACAATTCAAGTTGAGGAAGGCTCAAGATACATTTCTTCCATCAGGATGGACTCTTCTTCTCAGCCATGCTCACAGGCATGCCTCTCTCTGGCCCCTCGGACTCTGTGCTGCTCAGGCAAGTGTTACAGAACTCTTTTAGCTCTGCTGATAAGTGCCCAGAGGTATCCCACTCTTCCAGTAAGCCTCAGCCTGAAGGCTGCTCAGCTCTAACTCCGTGGGTAGGCAAACCTAGCTCCACCAAGTGCTCAGAGGTACCTTACTCTGCCAGCAAGCCTCTTGCCCAAAGGCACTCAGCTTTCTCCAACTATGGGCTGGGAAGCCTATCGTGCTATCTCCTGCCAGTCTCTCCTGCCGCCGTTTCTCTGCCACTGCTTCTTACTGTCTTCAGTGTTATAGCTCTCTCTCTCTTTCTCTCTGTATCTCAGCCTCCTGGTTCCAGGAGCTTCTCAGTGCAGGGATCCCGGGTCCAAAGGATGCACTCTGCTCTTGGCCCTTCCTTCTCGGTGGAGGTGAGATCCTCTCTTTCTCCCTCCGGGATGGCTCATTTTAAGCCTAGTGGGATGGCAAAACTGACCAATCCCTTCGTTAGGGTTCCATAGACCTTATTTTCATGGTCCCCACTCAATCACGGTGAGAAAGCTGAGAAAGGCCACACAAAAGTGATCTATCACACCGCATAAACAAACCTGGTTTGTTACCTTATTTTTAGTAACCCTGAATTTGAATGCCTACAATTACTTTGTTAATTTTGGTTGATTACATGACAAAGAATGTATTTGTGGATGAAAAAACCAAAAGGGGATATTGGAAATAGAAGAAGCTTTTGCTAGGATGGCTAATGGGTAGAAAGTGTCCTTTAATCATTCAGAGCAAAATATTAGAATAGTATAAAAATGTGTATAAAACCAAATCAACCTCAAATTATGAGTCAAAAAGTCAAAATAAAAACCTACTGTCTTTTATTTATTAATTTATTGATGATGGGGGCAGAGTTAGGCTTAAAGGGGGACTTTTTTTTATATTTGTAAAATTATGCTTACTTTTTTACATTTATGGGCACAAAAAAAAAAAAAAAAAAAAAAGATTCAAGAAGAATGGCGGCTGCCTTCCAAAGAATTCCCAGGTTCATCTCCTGAGAGTTAACTGGATTCAATTTATCATCAGAAAGCTCTGAGAGGTACTTGTTCCTGGATGTTTTCTGTGACTACCTGTCTGTCAATTTGTTGTCCTGTGGGGGCTTGTGTGTTCCTGTGATGGTGGAAGCTATGCCACCAATATTTCAAATACCAAGATCACCCATGGTGGACAGGTTTCAGGGGAGCTTCCAGACTAAGACAGGCTAGGAAGGACATAGTGGTCTACTTGCGAAAAACCTGGCCAGTGAAAACCTTACGGTTCACAACAGAATATTGTCCCATGTGTAGTGCTGGAAGATGAGCCCCCTAGGTTGGAAGGTATTCAAAATATACAGTGGGCTCAAGAATAGACTGGAACACACCACAATTGTGAAAATGGTGCAGGACATGGCGGTGTTTCTTTCTGTCGTACTTGGGGTTGCTTTGGTTGGAGCCAAGTGATGGCAACTAATATAACAACAACAGCTGATTAGAAGATATTTGCAACATTTAAGAAGTACTCCCTTATAGGAACCCTACCCCAAGGTCCTAAAGGATAAGCTTTTCCCAGGACTTCGGTCATTAGGTCCCTCAACATGCCTGAAGCCATTAGAGCTGAATGTTTCATTGTAGTCCAACCTACCATCTTTGACTATTTGTCTTGTCATGTGTGACTTATATGGAGTATTAGCCCCCTCTTCTACTTTCCTGACATTTCATGATCATCTTTGATAGCGGTTTTAACTTGCCCTGTTATTGGTATAAGGAACCCTGGTTGCTCAGTGGTTAAGCACTCAGCTGCTAACTGAAAGAACTGTGGTTAAAATCCCCCAGCTGCTCTAGGGGAGAAAGATGTGGCAATCTGCTCCCGTGAAGATTACAACACAGGAAACCCTGTGGCCAGTTCTCCTTTGTCCTATAGGGTTGCTATGAGTAGGAATCGACTAGACAGCAACAGGTTAATGGGTTACTGGTATGCCTCTCCCATCTAGAAGAATGTAAGATGTTTTCTTATTCTAGTCCATTAGTCTTAATATTAACTATATGAATTCTAAAGATGTTAAGTTGTGGCAATAAGCAGAGAGAAGTTGTGTGACGTGCCCTTTAAAATAAATGGGAAGAGGCTCTCAAAGCACCATCTGACACTTTGTCTCCCATGGCTTCCCTTTGCTCTTGGTCAAGTCCAGTCCTCACCGTGCATGACATGGCCCTGAATGACCTGTTCCTTTCCTGTCTTGCACCATTGCTGCGTTTTCTCCTGCACTTCAGCCTAGCTGGCCTTCTTTCAGTTCCTCAATTCTCCAAATTCCTTCCTGCTTTAGATTTTTGCGTAGTGCTGTTCCAGTGCTCCTGTGCACCCCATTCTCTTTGCTAATTATCAACCCCTCCAGCTCCCATCTCAGGCTTCTTAAAGGAGCTTTTGTGCTCCGCTATACCGGGTGGGCCCTGCTGGTATTCAATTTTACAGCACCCTGTGCTTTTTTATTTACTTTGTATTTATTTTTATGATGATCTGTTTAGTTTCTTTTCCTCTGCGAGACTGGAAGTTCCAAAAGGGAAGAGACCCTGTTAATGTTTTCTGACACTGCATATCTGTAATGACTTGGTGTATATTTTTGAATGAATAAATGAATGAATTAATGAATGTCTTTTACAGCCAACTGAACTTAGGATTTCTGTGGCTTTCTCATAGATCTGGGATGTGCTAGGCATTGTCCTAGACAGTAGAAATACAAAGTTGAGTAAGATAGTACTAATCTCAAGACCATACATTCTTGTAGTTTTCGAGCCAGTCTCTTATGTTGCCCAACCAGCCTTTCGTATGTAAAATCCACCTGTGAGGAGACCATATTCATCATCCAGGTGGCAGGTGATGAGTATTGATCTACTGAAGCAGCAATAGGCATGTGATGCTGAGGAAGTTGTAAGTGTTTTAAAAAAAAAAGACAAGATTTGATAGCTGATTTTGTATTGGAGTTGAAGCTCAATGTGGAGAGGTGAGGGCAGAGGGCAACTAAGGAAGAAAGAAGGAAGCAAACCAGGAGATAGGAAACAGGACCGGGAAGGAGGTAGGAGCAACAACAGGAAATTTAAGCAGCATGGAAACCAAGAAAGAAAAACGTCTCAGGTAGAGAATGGAGAGCAACAAAGCAAAGAGGAAAAGCCAACTTTATCTGCCTTTGGAGACCTTCAGGAGAGTAGTTTAGGTACATTCATGGGAGCGGAGTGGGACACACAGGCTGAAGAAGGGAAATATTACCGAGTGGAAACCTCAAGATCTGCTCGGTGTGACTCATATTGGCCAATAAAGGAGAGACTAAGTTGGGAGAGCAGAAAAGACACCTTTATTTCGTTGCGCAAGGAAAGGAGGCAGTCAGAGCTGCTGTTGCCAAGATTGCTCATCGAGGGCGAGGGGAAAGTTTACTTTTAAGTGGTTTACCAGTAGGAAGTTCATACAAGTTACATCAACAACGTTCTTAATCATACTACACAGGCACAATGGGGTTTACATATAACTTCATGCATCACCAGAATTTTAATGTAAAATTACAGGCATGCCAAGTAAAGGAATGCAAAGCTGTGGGGGTGTGGGGGGAACCAAGCAAAGAAAACAGGATTCTGATGCAAAGCTGCTTGAGGTAGTGGAATTTTCCACAGACTGGGGGTCTCTGCCTTCTAAAGAGGGGTTATTCAAAGAAAAGAGTGACTGCAGACCAGCTCTGGGGATTTTATAGGGAAGGCACTGAGAGAGAAGATTTCTGGATGAGTCGTTGGTGTATTCCAATGTAGAAATCCTGTAAGATTGCAAAATTAAGTGAAACTATGACCAGGGTTTGATTCCTGGCCAATGCACCTCATGAACAGCCACCGCCTATCAATCAGTGGAGGCCTATGTGTTGCTATGATGGGCTAGGAAGAAAGGCCAATGAATTACATGGATGACAATAATCTAATCCACAACCGACCATGGGGAAGGTGCA
Source organism: Trichechus manatus latirostris (assembly GCF_000243295.1). NCBI lineage: Eukaryota > Metazoa > Chordata > Mammalia > Sirenia > Trichechidae > Trichechus > Trichechus manatus. Next base: position 6,957,784 of record NW_004443938.1, on the reverse strand, counting down.
GGACCAGGCAGCAGTTTGTTACTTTGTGTCTAGGGTCATCATGAGTCAGAGTTGACTCCAGGGTGGCTAACAAGAACATAACTTTTCTTTGGGACAACTTTTATGGTGCATGACTAAAGAAGATACATAGAGGACACAGGAAAGCTAAGTGGAAAGCTTTTCAGGATTTTAGGAGACCTGCCCATGACACGGGTCATGTTGTTATTAGCTGCTATAGAGTCAGCCCCGAGTCATGGTGACCCATGCAGAGAGGAATGAAACAATGCCCGTCCTGCACCATCCCCATGATAGGTGGCCGATCAGACTATTGTGATTTATAGGATTTTCACTGGCTAATTTTCAAAAGTAGATAGCCAAGCTTTTCTTCCTAGTCTGTCTTAATCTGGAAACCCCATTGAAACTTGTTCAGCATCATAGCAACACATAAGCCTCCACTGACAGTCAGGTGCTGGCTTCACATGAGGTGTATTGGCCGGGAATCAAACCTGGGTCTCCTGCATGGAAGGCAAGAATTCTACCACTGTACCAAAACAAAAAATAAAAAATCTTGGGAGTGAGGAATAATGGGAATCATTGTTCCTTTCCAATGAGCGTGGGAGAAGAGTGAAGTGGTTATTAATTATTGATAAAGCAGTCTCTGGCCGTGTGGGAGGAGTCCCTGGGTGGAGCAAATGGTTAAGTGCTTGGCTACTAACCAGAAGGTTAGTGGTCCAAATCTACCCAGAGGTGCCTTAGAAGAAAGACCTGGCAATCTACTTCTGAAAGATCATAGCCACTGATAGCTCTATGGAGCACAGTTCTACTCTGACACCCACGGGGGGACCAAGAGTCAGAATCCATTGACAGTAACTGCTTTAACTGTGTGGTCTTGCGGGCATTTTGAATCTGAATTCTTAATTCTGAGATGGTTTGTAGGGATCCCTTTATAAAAAAGACAAGAAAAGAAAAGAAAACAAAGGAAAAAAAGCATGTCATGCAACCGTGGGCTCTGGGAAGGAAGTGGCGTGTTCAGGATTTTCACTCTGCTTCCTTTTGAGAAAAATGTTTTAAGTGGATCTGGCATGAGCCTGTGGGAGAGGGCAGAATAGGCAAGCTACGAAAAAGGAAAAAACCCGGCACAGATTGCCAGTGTCCTAACATCTACAGGATGACTAGGAAGGTGAGTGAGGGAAAAGATGGATTTAAAAGTGACTTCTGGCTTTTACGAACAAATCGTGTTTCTTATTCACTGTGGCTTGAAATGGCTCTCTATGGTTGATAACTCCTTTCATGCCATATATCCCAAGAAAACTTCCAAAATGGAAAGATTGCAACTGGGTTACACATAAAGAGGTTAAACTTTTCTTTTTTTTTGTGTGTGTGTAAGTTTGTATTCAAATGATGAAAATTGACAATTTCTTCTTGCAAAAGAAAGTGAACTGCAGCTCTCCTAAAGAAATCCTTACAAAGAAAATGCAAAGTTCTTTGAATCGGAAAGCATGCCTGTGAATGACATCAGGCTTTGCCGGGGTAGGCTTTGAAGCACTCTGCAGAGCTTTTAAAGAAAAGAGTGTCTTTGAAAGCTAAGAAACTTGTAGCACTAAATATTTTAATGGTGATTTATAAGCACTGTGGAGAAATATGCCTTTTCTTAAATAATAAAAAAAAAAATGTTGACACATGGTAAAACGATGAGGATGTATGGGCTAAAATGCCTCACACGGCAGCTTCTGCGTAATAGATTCATAAATATTTCCCTTTTTTAAATCTAAAAATCCAGATAAATTAGACAAAACAAAAAGTGCCAAATTAAAGGTATCCAGTCAGACAGGGCAGACTAAATTTAGGTCTTACCTGAGCTCACAGTCTTGAGCTATGAACCTCCTGCCTCTTCAAAGCAGAAGAGAAAGGCCATCTACCAGTCTCGCTCTCTCTCTGGTGTGTACTGACAGGGGCGTGCCCGAAAACAGAATTCATCAATATTTTCCAAAACATACCATGAGTCAAGTTTGCTGTAAACCATGCTTCTCTCAACAGTGTTCATTTTCCACTGATTATTGCTCTTACTTTCTTCTGTAATTCCCAAGATGTCCCTAGCACCTTGGGCATGGGAAAACTTGATTTAAAATGGATATGTCACAGGTATGTTATGTGAGAAAGGGCAAAGAAATAATAGTGGCAAGTGGCTTGAAGAAGGGATAAAGCATGAGGCAAGGCACGGAGTGACGGTGAGGGTCTTTTGGGCGGAATGCTGGCTCCCAGTTGCCTGGATACTTTTGTGCTTTGTGATTTAATTCATCCCAGATGCTCTGAGGCCTTCTGTCCTTTTTGCTTGTGTGGCAATGGGTGTTGTTGCGGGGGACAGACAGGGGCAGGGAGAGTGAATGAGACCGAAGAAAAGTTGGCCACACAAACACAATACCAGGGAGAGACGGTGGGAAGTTGCTCCGGCCACACAAAGCAGCGCTTGTTCCCATAGAAACCGGTGTTTGGAGCTGAATGAGCCTTTGCCTCTGTGTAGTCCCTTCCTCTCTCTTTTTAAATCTCTGCTGGAGAGACATTGTTTCCTTGTTATTTTTGTTTTAATGAAACTAAAGACAATGGGGAAAAAAGTGTTCGGCCCCTCCAGGCAGCCTGGGAGCAGGCTGATGACATCTCTTCCAGGCAGGCTGGGAATCTGGCGGGATCACGCTGGATCTGAGATCTGGTACCTTTTCTTCAAGCCGTGTACTGACAGGCCCCCAAGAGCAGTGCCAAGCTCGGATTGGCAGGCTCATTTGAAGGCCAATGCTGCTCTGGGCTGGCTTCCAGGGCCAGAGGGAGGCTGGAGGGCACAGGGTGGGGGCAGGAGGGCCTTCTCTGGTCCTGCCGACGGTCCTCCCTGTCCTTCTCCCATGCCCCTTCTCTGCCGGGTTATTGGCAAGCCCACTCTCTATTCTTCCAGGATTAATGCCTCAGTGCAAGGGGAAAATTGGCAATTAAAAAAAAAAAAAAAGTCTCAAAGCCCCGGATTTCTATCGCTTTATCATTTTCCAGTTGGATTTCATTAGGATGCTGATGTAGATAGAGGTTTAGGGCTTTTTGTGCTTGCGTTGCCAGAGTTTAAAACTATTAACAGGATGTTTTTGCCTGCACTAGAAGAAAGACAGGCAACCTTTTGTGCTAATGGAGCTTAGCTAACATTGATAAACGGGCCATTTCTACAGGCAAAGGAAACTCCCATAATCGTCTCTAATAAAACAGCCTCCTTATTAAGAAGAAGATAATAGGTTCCTGTCTGAACTGCTGAATTTAAGGGATTCAGTGTTTTTCTCATATTTGAAATTTTGAAAAAAGTTAGAGATTATATGCACTCACTAAAACTCCCCCCCTTGTGTAAAATGTTTTAAATAAAATAAGTTGTTTGCTCTGAGCCTTTTGCATGTGGAAGTATCTTGTTTCAGTGACTTCCCAGCCTCTGAGAGTTTAATTGAAAGCCCTAGGGGACTGGGGTGCCAACTTGACTGGCATAAAAGCTATTGAGGGCTCTGGCTTCCGCTGGCCGCTAGCAGGCTGGGTAATGCTGGAGTGGGCAGAGCCATCCGGGCTGAGCTTGCCTCCTGTGGCTTCAGACACACTCATCTGTGGCTCCCTGCACCCACCTGCTGCGTGCATTTGCGATGTGGGTGGCAGCATGCCAGTGACATCAGACAGGCCGGGGTTTTGTCTCTTCCTGGAGGGGCAGATCTAAATTGTCATCATCAGTGAATATTTATTAGGTGTTTCAGGGTACAGAGTATCCTGCCAGGAGCCATCCGTGAAAGACCAGGAAACCTACAAGAAGCAGATTCATTCTGCAGGGACAAGATGTCTCCTGTTAGTCAGCACGGGAGCTTGTCAATTTTATTTCTCTCTAAGCTCAAAAAATGTGGCCGCGATTTTTTGTGCTATTCTTCTAACAGGGTTGGCAGAAATGCTGTGCCTTTTTTTACAAAGCAACGGCTCCTCTCTTTATATAATATTTTGAGTTTTATATATTGAAAGAGTTTCTTTGTCGTTATCCATTACACCCGGTACATTATTACCTCGAAAAAACTCAAGGAAGACGCCTTGCTCAGAACGAAGCAAAATTTATCGAAGAATTAATTAAATTGAGCAGGTGATTTGGTTTCTATTTCTAGGCTTGTCGTAGAAAGTGACTTTAGCAGGTTCTGAAAACGTACCCGGAAAGGTGAATGAAACTAAAAGAAAACAGTCTTCATTTGATAAAATCTTTTCAATCCGGCCATCCCTGATTTAACGTTTGTGTTCTTTTCTCCCAGGCAAGTCTGGAGTATCATCTTTGCCAAACCTCTGAAATTAACGGTTTAATAGAGAGGGAAAAGTTCAGCCTCCAAATTTCATGTTGAACCCGATTAATAGACACACGGGGCGGCAGGGAGCTGGATCAACTTTTATCTACATTGAAGCATGGAAAGAGTTACAGACTTTGTAACTGATAGCATGTTCATTACAAAGTCCTCATCTAGGCATGAAAGCAGGCCCCTCAGGATCTCCAGGGGCCTTAAGCAGGAGAGTTACTGGGTGAATTGAAAATAGTAGAATGACTCTGAGCCTAAGTCAAATGTTGGACCAGGGTACCAAGAAAATAGTGAAGCAGCAGTTTGGTGTGGACGTGGGCTTTGGGAAGAGGCATCGAGGGAGGAAAGGGCTCCTGCAGGTACAATTTTGTTCTGTCCCTCTGTGGATGGTGGGTGGGAGCTTTGTCACTAACCATCTCCAAGGTGTAACGTCATCTTGCGTAACCCAAAGCCAGGCCCATTGCCCTAGAGTCGATTCTGAGTCACAGCAACCTGTAGCGCAGAGGAGAACTGCCGCATAGGGTTTCCAAGGCTGTGGTCTTTACGGGAGGAGACTGCCACATCTCTCACCCATGGAACTGCTGGTGGGTTTGAACTGCCGACCTTTTGGTTGGTAGCCAAGCACTTTTAACCACTGTGCCACCAGGGCTGTTTTACCTCGCATAGGTCTGAACTATTAAGGCTTTACCAGGTGGCTCTTCTATGAATGAAACCAATCCTTCTTGTTTTGCATGTATTCATTTTCTTAAACTCCAGCGGTGGCGGTGTCTGACACAGAGCTCAGTGACGTTTGCTCAGTGACAGAACAGAGCCTTTATAGACTCCCATTCTGTTTTTCCAGAAGAATCTCATAAGACAGGCTTTTAAGTGAGTTTTACTTTTTCTTATTTTGACTTTTACGTTTTGTCAGGGTAGCCACACCTTTTTTTGTGTTTTAGGTGGGCTGTGTTCCTGAGTAAACTGAGGACTCACTCAAGAGCAGTCAGCCACAGGTCACAGTCACTGTCAGTGCAGGAATCCAGGCCATGGTGGGTGGCCGCGTGAGATACTGGTTCCTATCTCACAGTTTTGAGGCCTCGGGATCTTGCAAACCTTTAGCCCCATTTTCTTCTCATTCCACAGCGTTATTCCCAACGGCTGCTCAGCACTGTCGCTTCTCCAACGGGCTTTGCTAATAAATATAATTTTACAGCAACAACAGAGCCAAGGGAACCGAAAGTTCTAGAGGGAAACAGTACTTTCTTTTTCTCCAAGCCGAGGTTTCAGAGTTGCAGCTGTTTTCTCTGCAGACCCTTCCTTACTGGCATGGGTCCCGAGCTGGGGAGTGCCCTGCGCTTCGGTGGGGAATTTTCAGTTACCCACCTATCAAGACATTTTCTTCTGTTCAGCAGCTCCCCATCCTCACTTAGGGTTTTTTTTTTCAGCAGTAATATTACACACTTTCTTTGTGCATTAGCCAGTTCAGAAGGACACGTCGCACTTTTAAACTGTGTCAGGCGGCAATGACAAGAAACAAAGACATAGGACTTTGGCCTTGGAAAATAGGATTATATAAATTATGGAAGGGCTGTAACAGGAGATCTGGGCCCCCAGGCCTTGTTCTTCCTCACTTTTGCCCTTGTTCCCTGCCTTCATTTGGAAACATCCCTCCATTTAGTTGAAATGCAGCCTTTCCATGCCTAAACCCAAAAACCCATTGCATCCGGTGGATTCTGATTCACAGCGACTCTGTAGGACAGAGCAGAACGGCTCCATAGGGTTTCCAAGGTTGTAATCTCTTCGGAAGCAGATTGTCACATCTTTCTCTGCAGGGTAGCTAGAGGGTTCGAACCACCAACCTTTCTGTTCGCAGCTGAGCGCTTAACCACTGCACCACCAGGGCTTCTTTCTCCATACCTACTAAGGTCCTCTAATTACAGTACAGGCAGTGGTTGGAATTTTTTTCTTGGGCTTTCTGCCACCTCACTCAACCAGGTATCATTAAATATGGATAGTGGGCTGGTGAGTAAGGGACTTCAGTAGATACTCACTAGCACGCACTAGCTCCTTAGATTCTGTCAGTGGCTCATCTCCCTGGAGGTTTCAGTTGGCAACGAGAGCAGGTAGGATGAGCAAACCCAACGCCACACAAATCCTCTGGATTCCAGGTGCCTATTCCAGAAGCGGGTAGGTTCACAGAATCAATAATACCTCTGCTAGACCGTTTCCGCACCTACTTCTACATTTCTAAAATGGCTAAGACACAGCTTTCTCCTCTCTTGTGAGCTTTCCTGTTCATGACAAAGTTTGGCTGATGGATACTGTGTAGACATTTCAGGGAAAGGAAAGGACTCGGGCAGAAAGGAAGCCATTGGTTGTGTCATTGATTCATTTGCTCATTAGCTTAGATAGGAAGCACCGGTTAATCCTCAGAGAAGGTAAATAAGATAGGTTGAAGCTTTCAGAATGTTCACAGTCCATTGAGACTGGTAGAAGAACATTTGGGGCAAATATAACCATGGCCGTAATATTCAAGGTGCTATAGGAGCGTGTTGTACGTAGGCTCGCTATGAGTCGGAATCGACTCAAGGGCAGCTACTAACAACAACAATAAGAATACAGAAAAATTGGAAGAACTTGAAAAATGAAATGGATTTTACCATCAAAATAAAATAGAGAAAAGTGACAGTGTTGGTAAGTTAAGGTGTGGGAGAAGACAGGGCCACATTCCGCCTTTGGTGGGCCCTGCAGACTTTTGTCTTTGTGGTACCTTCTTCCATAGAAAATATATATTATCAGTCGTATGTTATGACTGTGTCGGTATAAAGATGAATATATTAATATTTTTTCTTAAAGTATTTTCTTCGGCCTAAACATTCATTCTTTCATCTTAAAAGAAATTAAGATATTTTGTGGGCCCCTAAAAGTATGGTGGCACAATGGTTAAGGCACTCAACTGCTAACAGAAAGGTCAGTGGTTCGAAACCACTAGTGGCTCCGAGGGAAAAAGATGTGGCAGTCTGCTTCTGCAGAGATTTACGGTCTTGGAAACCCTATGGGGTCGCTATATGGGTCGGAAGCAACTTGATGGCAGTGGGTTTGGTGTTTGGTTTTGGTTGAAGAGTATTGTGGGCGCTGGGCTGACTTTAGCACTGAGAGAAGAAAATAAAGAGAGAAAGAAAGAAGAGAGAGAGAAGAACCAAGTTGTGGAGAGAGGACAAGAAAAGAGATTCTAGAAAAAGAAAGTATGGGATGAGTAAAGGTCACAAAATCAATGGTAAAATAAAATGACCAAAAAAATTGAATAAAAATATGAAAATGAGAGAAAATTAAAAAAAAAAAAAAGAGTGAAATCAGACAGGGAATGGTCATTGAGAACAGCAACATTTCAAACTGTTTCGGAAGCTCATTCTTGGAGTCTGTTTCTGGAGGGAGGCGATAGCTGCCTTTCTCACTACTTCTTGGTAGCAGCTCCACAGTGGGGCAGGGACAGGTAGGAAGGTAAGGCTGCTTTAGGAAGGGTAGGTCTAAGTTGGGTTGGGGACACGAGGGGACAAATATCAAAACAAATAAGCCTGCCTTAAGAACTCATCTCCTGTATGAACAGAAACAATCTGGTCTGTACTTCTGCAAATGGAGTTCTAATTCAAGAATTAGGGAATGAATGGACTCCTGTTAAAACGTAGTTCACGGTAGGTAGGTGATTTAGGCCTTTACATCCAACAGCCTCATTCCAGTTTTCCACATTTTGTATTTCATTACATTTATTGTGGCGGTGTTTTTATTGCCTGTCTATAGAAAAGCTTTTCCTAGTTATTAAAAAAAAACAAAAAACAAAAAAAAACTTCATGGACTTATTTATTTTAATATTCAAAATAGTCCTGTAAGAGAGACATTTACTATTTTCATTTTGAAAATTGGAAACCAGGTTCAGCATCTGTGACTGCCCAAGTTCACGTAGCTACATAATTTCAGAGGTGGGACTTAGTTCTAGGTGGGGTGTGTGTGTGTGTGTGTGTGTGTGTATGTGTGTTTAATTGGTGCTACCTTCCTCTATAACATTAAATTTAAAAGAGAATTGATTTCACATTGGTTAGAGTATTCTTATACACTTTTTCCTTATATAGTTATACATTCTAAAATTTGCCTACTATTTTTTGTCCTTCCCTTTAATGAAGGCGCCTTACTCATCATTGATTTGACCCGGTTGCCATCATAAGATACAGGGTCATGAGTAAGCCATTATTCTTTTGATGCTTAGACATGAGATTTGGCATGCCGAGTGTTTGTGTTTGTAAAGCTTCCCTAACACAGCTTGGGGTTTTCATGTATCTGTTGATGACATGCAAATGGTTTCCCTTAGCATGCAGAAACTCTAAATGTAATTCAGGAAACATTTCTTAGAAACATCCAAATGTACTGAAGGTTGTCATATTCAATGCATAACTTGGCAAGTTTTTTTTTTTTTTTCCCCCTGTAAAATATAATTTTCAAGGAACCTAGTGCTCAGAAAAGATCTTTGTGTATTGGGTATTGGGGCTAAATAGAGTTTTACAAAGGAGGTTAGACCTCGGTGAGTTTAAAGCTGTATCCATCAGCTTTCTTCTGTTTCCTGCCTGGTGGTCATGTGCTTGGCTCAAATCAGTCAGACATTGGAGGGAGAACATGAATCGGTTATTGTTGACTCATTGCCCCAACAGGAAGGCAGTCATTTCAAAGCATACCCTACTGTCAATGGCCAGGAACAGAGGGAGTGCTGTTTCAACTCTGTTCCTCTTCCTGAAGTTGAGCTTGAACTGAGCCACAGGATCTTTCCACGGACTAAGATTCACTTGGAAGTTCAGTAAATCTTGGCTCCTAGCCGCGGCTCCATCGGTAATTCACCAAGTCCTACAAATTCGTCTCGCTTTTATGTACTAATGTTTTCTTGTGTAAAAAATGAGCCGGATAATAACAACTATGCTATGAATTTTGCAAACAAAAGTTTCTCTACTTCAAGTCTTGCGGCTGTATTATCCTGCCCACAGAATGGTGGTTTAGAGTTCAGGATCCTTTGAAAAAATATATGACGTCCCTGGGTCTTTCATTTAGTGGCAAGGGCTACTAACTTAACGTGTGGCTCTAACGTTGGGTCTTTTTGTTAACTCTGCAAAATGGAAAGTCACCAACCTTAAATAATCAAACTTATAAACTTGTAAGGCTCTGTTTATTCAACTCACAATTGCTAACTGGGGACTTACTGGGTGTGAGCTGTTGATTCCAGAGAGAAATAAGAAATTGCTGCTGCTCTCAAGCTACCTCAGTCTAAGTCAGACACACAATAACTATAAGAAAAATATAATATATTCTAAACTTTAATAAAATATAATGCCCTGTAAATGCTGCATAGCCTAGTGGAATACATAAAACGCCCCAGAAGCACAGAAGTGTGAGCAGTTAATTCTACCCCAGGCAGGGAACTGAGGAAGTGACATTTGGAAGTAACTGTGGAAGATGACTAGTTAGCTTTGCAGAGAAGGTGGAGAAGAGCTTTCCAAGGAGACAGAATGAGCCTGGGGACAAGGGACGGGGAGTGTATGGCATCCGCACAGGACTTCCAGCCCTCTAGCATTAGTACAGCACAGTGAGGCCTGGAGCAGACGAACCTGGTGTACCCTAAGACCTAACATTTCAAGTTCTGCCTTAGCATCTTTGAGCCTCATCCAAAACCAAAACTGTTGCCATCAAGTTGATTCCTACTCATAGCACCCTTATAGGACAGAGTAGAACTGCCCCATAGGGTTTCCAAGGCTGTTGTCTTTATGGAAGCTGATTGCCATAACTTCCTCCTGAGGAGCAACTGGTGGGTTCCAACTGCTGACCTTTCAGTTAGCAGCCGAACACTGAACCGCTGAACCACTAGGGCTTCTTTTGAGCCCCCCAAAACGCCTAACTTTGTATTCCCTTTCTTGCTCCAGATATAGCCCCAATCCATCAGGAAAGCTTCCCGCACCAACCTGGCTAGTTCCCGTCACCCACACTGGCTGCTCCCCATTTGGTCCTCAACCTAATGGGTTTCGCTTTCCTGCCAGGACATTAAACTGTTCAAACAAGCCAGTCACATCCTCCTATCAGGGGGAATCAGGGGGCGCCTCACCCTCTTGTTACTACAAAGCCTGTCTCCCGCAGCCTCTGCTGGTTCACTCTGCTCCTGAGCACAGCTCCCGTGTGGCCCTGCGTGTTTGCGGTGACCCCCTCTCCTAGGCTGTGAGTACAGGTGACTAACAAGCTGCTGTCGATCTTATCCGTCCACTGACAGGTGTTGTGTGTGCGGCCATGTCCTGCTACTTAGGGCAGGGGATCCCCCCTCCACCAATGGCACGAAGACGAGGTGAAGAGAACATCTGGAGGGTTAGGTTGGCGCCAACTGGTAAAATACCTTTATGGTTATGTGCACATCTGTAGATTAATGTTATGCAAATAACATGCATGTTGTACCCTTTTTTTTGCCAACTGCCCCCTCCCCCTATGAGGTATTTTCGTAAGCGCTATGGGCGTGGTTAGTAAAAAGTGTAACATGCATGTTATTTGCATAAACATATGGTAAACATGGGAGCCATCTGACGTATTTAAGTAAGAAAGTCACATGATCAGACTTGCCATTTCAGAAAAAGAACTGTGGTGGCAGAATGAAAATAACGCAAAGGAAGAGTGTTGAGCCAGGGAACCTTATTTGGAGGCTAGTGTATTCATGTCAAATCAGCACCATGACAATGCCAGAAAACATTGTATGTGGTACCAATAGGCTGCATGAGAGCCGGATCCTCCTAGTCGCCCCACTTCTACTGCCACATCGACCCCTGCCCCTCTACGACATTGTTTAGTCCCTATCATTAGCACATAAAACAAGTAAGTGTGGCTCTCTAACACTTCTCTAATGCCCGTATCACGGGGTTGAGAGAATAATATTTAGATGTTATTCTGAGGTCATATATGTCTATACTAACCCTAAAATTCAGGCAGACCTTCTGCCTTTGCTGATTTTCCTGATGTGACCTGAAACCCAGATCTACTCTTATCCAAGTTTTAACCTTGACTAACTAGTAAACGCATTAAGTACACCTCCGGTGTTTTGGTGGTTATTCTGATTGTCCATCTGCCACTTGCGGTGGAGTTGACTCCAACTCATAGCAACTTCCGTGTATGTCGGAGTAGAAATGTGCTTCATAGGGTTTTCAGTGGCTGATTTTTTGGAAGTAGGTCACCAGACCTTTCTTCCAAGGCATTTCAGGGTAGACTTGAAGAACTAACATTACAGTTAGCAGCTTAATGTGTTAACCATTTGCACCCCGCAGGGACACTGTTCAGCCTATCCCTTAATTATCCCCCATACATACACTAAGTGCATGCTATTATTAGTTTCCTTTTAATTCTGCTTTTGGTTTATTTGAATTCCCAAGATTCTGTGGCTAATTTTTATTGTTAAGCAACAACCACAAAATACCATCATCCGTTAGTTGATAATATCATTTTGTTTTCCCCTCCAGAACTGTGTTCAACAAGTTACATTTACATAAAACTGTCAGGCATTTGCTCTGTTCAACAAAAAGAAAGCAACTACAACCAGCTTCCAGCTTCTTCAACACGTATGGTCAGTGATGGTCCCTTTGTTGAGATGTGTTCGCCTAATGAGTCTTTAAAGATGTGCAGTTTGCTTTATGCACTTAAGAAAGGGAGAGGGAGAAAAAGCATACGGGCACAGCGCCTCGTGTGGGATTTATTTTTTGTGGTGTGAAGATTGAAAGCAACAGTGTCATTACAGCGAGTTCCCATCATGGGCTTATCTTGAGCACTCCTTGCTCCCAGAGGCAGTGACCTTTCTGTTATTGGTTGCTCTGATGTGAAGCAGTACAGCAATCGCTGGCCTCCTGGTACTTCCTTTTTTTTAAAAATATTTTTGCAGGCTCCTGGAAAATTCTTTCGCTAAGTTAGTATAGTTTGACTGCCTTGCACTGCTGTCATTTGTGAAAGCTAGTTGCCTGGAATTACATTCGTATTTTTACTCTTGCTTCAAATTTTAGTTAAAATCAATAATGAACAATACAATAATGTTTCCCAAATACGCTCATGTAATTATCGAAATATTAGTGTTCCTCTTTCAAGAGTCATCTGGCTTTTTAGTTCCTGATTTATTTCTTTTGTTTCCTTTGAAAATATTCTTAATATATAATTATCCTCACTGATTCTCTACTGCCTAGATTGTTATATGCTTTATTTTATGCATTTATAGAGTTCACAGTGCCCTTTTTTATGACTGATTTCCTGTTTTCTTGGCGCCATTGATTGCAGCACATTGATTATGCAAAATCTTTTTGAGTTCTAGCACATGTATATTTTATTCTAAACGTTATTGTTAAAATTCACAGAATTGGTCTATATCTTTACCTTAGAATCAGATTTAAAAAAAAAAGTATCACTTTGGAGTGTTCGGAATATTTGTAGTCCTAGAGATTTTTTCCAAAAAACCAAAGCAAAGATGCCTCCTTGAAGACTCAGGTGCGCCTGACCCAAGCCATGGTGTTTTCAGTCGCCTTGTATGCATGTGAAAGCTGGACAACGAATGAAGAAGACTGAAGAGAAATTGATGCCTTAGAATTCTGGTGTTGGCAAAGAATATTGAATATACCATGGACTGCCAAAAGAACGAACAAATCTGTTGTGAAAGAAGTACAGCCAGAATGCTCCTTTGAAGCAAGAATGGTGAGACTTCATCTCACATACTTAGGACATGTTATCAGGAGGGATCAGTCCCTGGAGAAGGACATCATGCTTGGTAAAGTAGAGGCTCAGTGAAAAAGAGGAAGACCCTCAACGAGATGAATTGACCCAGGGGCTGCAACAATGGGCTCAAGCATAACAACGATTGTGAGGATGGTGCAGAACCAGGCAGTGTTTTGTTCTGTTGCACATACGGTCGCTGTGAGTCGGAACCAACTCGACGACACCTAACAACAACAGCCGAGATTTTTTCCAAGCACAAACTGTGTTCAGAGGGACAGCCTCAGAGGCACAAAGACAAAAATAACGAAATCATTTTCACTCACCTCACTGTTTGAAGTGATGAAATGCACGCAGAAACAACAAGAACAGCAAAAAGACGAATTGAGAATTTGAAAATTTTTTAGCATTTCTGATCTAAGATGCTCATAATTTGGTTCATTGTAAATTTTCAGGTCACAGCTGACCCTTGGTTAAAATGGAAAAAAAGGTGAGAAAAAAATAGATTTTAATATCCAGAACTTACTAGCCAAAAGTGGGCTTTTGACGGTGTATTTTGGAGCCTTCCTGATGGTCTTCCTCAGCAGGCATTTGTCTCTGCCCTCCTAGCTGATATGCAGGAGGCCACACGTTTTATCACAGAAAATCCATACGAAATTTAAATGCTTTCAAGTTCGTATGGACACATAAGAGCTTAATGGCTTTTGGGCATGAGAAGAAATTTCATTTTTACTTGGCAGTAAGAGGGGAGAGAATAGAAGTCTTACGGAAATCCATGGAGGTGGCTTAGACCAGGAATTGTTTTGGGGACTGTGGGCCAGGGGCTTAGAGGAAGCTTCTGGCAGTTCTTGCTGTTCTTTCTGTAACCCCCCGCCTCCCATCTATTCCTCAGTACCACGTGTCTCCCAGTCTTACTGTGTAAGGGACCTGATTCGCTGATAATAATGCCATGAAATCAAATTGAAAAAAAAAAGAAGAAAATAAAAGTCAGTGAATAGGCCACTGAAAGTGGGGATGGCCGGGACTGGGCAAAAAAAAGAAAAAAAAATTGCCTTGAAAATTCACTAAGTAGACGTCATCCAAATTATGCCAAAGAAATACCCACCAAAACTCGTTTCCATTGAGTCAGATTGCCAGGCTTTTCTTCCAAGGCACCTCTGGGTAGACTGGACTCTTCAGCCTTTTGGTTAGCACAGAGCACGTCAACCGTTTGCAGTACTCAGGGATTTCCCCAAAAGAATATACAGAGAACGTATGGCCACCGTGTTTCACATTCCTGAATGGTCCTCTCAGGAAAATCCTTGCAGAAAGGATGGAACTAGAGCCTATGGTTTGCCTCTGAGACCTGACTTGGAAGACAGTTAAAACTACTTTGTAAATGTACAAGAGTAAGAACTCAATTGTAATTCCAGGCAACTAACCGACCCAAGTAAAAGCAGTACAAGGGAGTTGAGCTTTCTGAATGTAAAAACATTTCAATTTAAATGTAACAAACAACAGAATGTGTTTTAGACGCCTGTAAGAGCCGGAATTCCACGGGACTACCTTGTTTTTCCTGGTCTTGCAAGGTTTTCATCTTCAACAGGGTGTTGTTTTACCACTTTTCTATCATTCGTTTTAGTGGAAAATATTTTAGTTTTCCTTCTCTAACCCATTTCTGCTTTCCCCGGGTCGCGACCTCTGCAGGTTTTACCGTATCTGTTCTAAACACTTTCTATTTATGATACACAGAAGCAATTCCAGCTTGGGGTCAGGGATTCCTAAAGTAGATTATTTCTGTGTTTTAGCTAACTGCCTTGGCCTTGGAGTCTGAAGCTGGATTGTACACCTCAATCTGCCGTAACTTACCTGGCCTGAAGCCCTGGTGGCTCAGTGGTTAAGAGCTCGACTGCTAACCAAAAGGTCGGCAGTTCAAATCCATCAGCCACTCCTTGGAAACCCTATGGGGCAGTTCTGCTCTGTCCTAGACGATTGCTATGAGTTGGAATTGACTTGACGGCAACGGGTTTTTTATGGGTTAACCTGGGCTGGATCTCCAGGCCGGTGATGTGCACAGGGCCGGCTTGCGAGAGCCAACTGTACATGCGTCTTCCCAACTCCACACTCAGAGACCTCACAGTGCCTTGAAACAGGCCAGGGTGGGAACACTTACACCATATTAACTGGCAAACACCAAAAGTCAGGGATTTTTCCATCAAAAGAATTGGTTGTCAAGCTTTTGCTAGCATACTACTGTTCCTAGTTGATATTTAGAGCATCCTTCTGTTTAAAAATTCTGTGCTGGTCTGATTCTATGAAACAATGTCCTTTGAGATCTTCGTTGCCACCGAGTCTGATGTAAACTCCAGAGAGTGGCGGTTCTTATCCAAGATGTGTATGATGGGCTGTAGGTCTGGCCGTCAGCAGGCATGCTCTCTGAGGGATAGCTGGAGATCCGTGGCTCTGCACCCTCCCTGTAGCCAGGGCTATGTTTATCCGCCCACGTCCTCACTTGCTGCTGCTAGAAATAGCCCTCGTGTGGCCTGCAGGGCCTTCCTTGGGTGAGGTACACCCAGATAAACTGGGTTCTCTCCCCTCCAGTCACATTGGCCTGTGAAAAGACAAGACAGAGAACCAATTTAAGCAAATATTTCCTTTGCAGAAAAATGCTTGATATTATTATTTACTTGCATTGCGTTGTACCCCACCCCCCCATTCACCATCTGCATACAGTTTACAAAGCACACCTTACATGCATTCCAATAGCGCTCTTTCCCAGGGCAAAATAAAAAGTAAATAAAAGGACAGACTCTGCTGTAATAACATCTTTGCAGAAGCTGATTTCTAATGAGCTCCAAAACTAGGATGAAAGTAATCGTATCCCCAGAGAATCATCAACACAGGATTATGTTCATTTGTTTTATTTATAGAGAGTGTTTGGCATTTCACTCAAAGAATGCCAAAGGCTTGACTGTTTTACTGGTGAGGTGGGTCGCGTGCACGCGTGGGAGCGTGTATTATATATAAACTCTCCTAAGGCCTGGGAGGGAATAAACTGTTCCGCGCTGTTGCAGATGCCATAATTTACGAGCCACTTGCACCTGTCATGCCGCACATTTCTTTCCCAGTGGGAATCCGTGTCCCTTCCAGCAGCCACCAGCCCCTGTGACTGAAGCAAGAGCAGAAAGTTGCAAGTGTCTCCACGTCTCCTTCACATCTTTGAGCTTCTTGCCTGGCCGCTTCGTTCATCCTCTTTCTCAACTGTTCTTTCTAAAGTGGCTCTGTTTCGCTTTCAACCAAGTATTTCTATCTCTTTACAAGTATTTCTTTGTAAGTCTTTTAAAACACTTTTTTTTTTTTAATTCCTTTTGGGAGAAATAGTTGGAGTGGGTTGGAATGTGGGAGAGGGGTGAAAGAAAAAAATAACCCAAAGCATGAATGTGAGTGTCACCAAAATACACCTCGGTCAAACGATGTGCTTCCCGCTTTGGGGATATTATCTCGGAACAGTTGTGTTTGTCGGTCCTTCTCAGTGAATGCCATTTATTTCCATTTGTTTTCAGCTTTACTGGCACATTTTGGTTTCTCTGCACTATTTTTTGATAGAAAATTGGTGTACTTGAGTTGTCAGCCATGTAGGAAAACTTTTAAATCCTTTTCATTTTTTTCAGTGAAAGATCCATAATTTGGTAATTATTTTATAAAAATACTCCTTGGTTTCTGATTTTTTTTCCTTTGGGCTCTCTTATGGAAAATGCACACATGATGAAAGCTGCTAATAAAATTCGGAGCACAGATTTTTCTCATGGCAACATTCTTGAACCATGATTATGCTTTGATAATGCTGTGTCCTAGTGCGCCAGATGACGTTTCTGGCTTGTTATTTGTTGAGCCATCTTAACCTTGAAAGGTCTTTGGTCTTTCAAGTCCTCCAGACTCAGTGCTAGCAGACAGAGCCCCCTGCTGGAAGCTCTGGGGACCCTGAACTTCCACTGGAAACAGAGGGTCCCTTCCAATGGCTGGGAGACCAGAAGGCTGGAATAAAAGCAATACTGTGAAAGAAACGGATGGTATGCTTTGGGTTGACATCATGAGTCAATATAATCTCGAATTATTTTTTTCAATAGCACGTTATTTCCCTTGGAAAGTTTGAGTAAGGGAGGCAAACATTCTGCTCCATTTAAATATTCTATGGTTTCTCAAGTATCCTGGGAAATTATTCTTTAGGCTGTTAATAAGTATGCAGGGAGAAAAAATTTCCTACGCTCAACTAAGTTTTGGAAATGATGGATTAATTAAAATTAAATATGAGTCTTCATTGCAGAGCTTCTCAGGGCCTTTAATACAAAAAATAGCATTCAAACAACATGCAGAGCTTTCATGAAATTTGTGTAACCACGTGTCTTTATTTTGTGACACATTCACTGACATTTTTGGAAGAATGTTTTATAGAATACCAACTTAGGAAATCTAATAATGTTCTTCACTAATGTTTACCGAGAACTCTGTTTAGAAGAACAGGTCACTCAATTTTATTCCAATTTGATCACAGTACATAAAAGTGAACGTTATTTCTTATCTATCTATCTATATTTTTTTCTATTGTTGTATTTCATGCTGAGGGACACAGTGCTTTGCACCTGGAGAGTCAGTGACTGTTTCTTGTTCTTCGTCTTGAGCCTTTGTCTTCGCTAAATGTTTGTTCTAGACCGATCAATATCTTCGTTTAGCCTTAGGCTCATCGCTATTTTCTAAATATTACTGTTCCTTCGTTTTTATAGATATTCTTTGTCTTAACAAGTGTAGATTTTGTAGAGTTTGAAAGGAAGACTTAAGAATTGTTTACATATTAAATTTATAAGAAATTTACATGGGAATATAGTAAAAATATAGAAAAAAAGTGAACTGGACTTATACAGGTGTTATGGAACCAAGAAGGAGCCCTGGTGGTGCAATGGTTAAGGGCTTGGCTGCTAACTGAAAGGTTAATGGTTTGACCCACCAGCCGCTCTGCAGGAGGAAAGATCTGGTGATCTGCTCCCATGAAGATGACAGCCTAGGAAACCCTATGGGGCAGTTCTCCTCTGTCCTACAGGGTGGCTGTGAGGCAGAATTGACTTGACAGCACACCACAGCAACAACAGCGACAACAACAACAATGGAACCAAGCCCTTCATACAAAATCCAAGAGTGGTTCGAAAAGAAAGTATTTTGTTATTATTACTGTCATATTTTATCTTCTTAAAATTTCCTACCTTAAAAATGTTCATAAAGACTCCTGTGGAATCATATACAGACATGTTCTCACGAGGGACCAGTCTCTGGAGAAGGACATCATGCTTGGTAAAGTAGAGGGTCAGTGAAAAAGAGGAAGACCCTCAATGAGATGGACTGACACAGTGGCTGCAACAATGGGCTCAAACATAGCAAAGATTGTGAGGATGGCGCAGGACCGGGCAGTGTTCCATTCTGTTGTACACAGGGTCTCTGTGGGTTGGAACCAACTCCATATAACCTAACAACAACAGTCATTTTGTAAGGAGCCCTGGTGATGCAATGGTTAAACACTCAGCTGTTAACCAGAAGGTTGGCAGGAGGGTTTGAACCCATTCAGTGGCTCCTCAGGAGAAAGACCTGGCAATCTGCTCACTTAAAAATTACAACGTGGAAAACCCTATGGGGCAGTTCTACTCTGTCACATGGCATCAGTAGGATTGAAAATAGACTCTGTGACATGTAACAATAACGACGACAATCATTTTGTAAGTGTGACTGGGCAACGAGGAGATTTACTAGAAAAACGTGATGGAAAGTTTCAGTTTTGTAGGATTTCCAGTTGGCAATATTCACGTGGTGTGACTGTTCAGATTACTTTTATATAAACAAGTATTGTTACCTAATTCAGATCGTGTGGTTTCACTTGCAGTGGGTTATCACATACTGTATTAATTCGAATATGAAATCCACAAAACAGTTCTTAGTCCTGAACCCAAGTCTCATCCTATTTGTGATGACCGTCTACAAGAGAGTACCTGGAGTTCCCCCAGGGAATATGGTTTGATTGGCGTAGCTTCAGCTTTTTTCTTAGGCTCTCCACGGCATGGTTCTATTTAATTAAGGCCACAGCAAAGTGTGATGCAAAATGATCAGAATTATTAGGGCCAGGCTGTGGTTGTTGGATTGTTTCCATTTGGTACATTAATTCTGCAAAAATTCTCAGCCACAGGAAAAAAGAGGCTTGACTCAAGAGGAAGATGAAATTAATTCTTCACTCTTTAGGGCTTCCCTCTCGAGGATGGATCCTGAAGATGCTTGTAAATTCTACTCTAACCCTGCTGATCCTGGGTCAGAAAATGCCCACTGCAGATCCTTCTAGAATCTGGGGCATCTGGGAGACCCCATAGAATGACAGGGCAGGAAAGACATATACCGTCTGTCCTGTGCCCAGCAGGTGCCTCTAAAGCTTGCCAGATGGGTGCTGGCAGATGCCACCATCACCTCAGCAAGCCATTTCCGGCCTGTGCAACCTGAGTGTCTGTCTCAGTCACCAAGAGCTGCCGTAACAGAAACACCACTAATGGGTGACTTTCAAGAACAGAAATTTATTTTCTCATAGTTCTGGGGGCTAAAAACCTAAAGCAGGGTCGCTACCATGTCAATTGCTTCTCTGAGCCTCTCTCCTAGTTTCTGGTGATTGCCAGCAATCCTTGGCGTTCCTGGGCTTTCAGATGGCCCTCACGGGGCATCTGTCTTTCCCCTATGTGTGTCTCTGTGTCTATCCTGCTGTTTTTATAAGAGGCCACTCAGAAGTGATTAGGTTTAGGACCTGCCCTGTTCCAGTATGACCGCATTCACATAACAAAAGAAAACCCCTACTGGAGAACATGGTCATATTTACAGATACTGGGGTTAGGACTTCCACATTTCTTTTAAAACCAAAACTAAACCATTCACTGTCAATCCCGACTCATGGCAACCCCATACGACAGAGGAGAACTGCCCCGTAGAGTTTCCAAGGAGCAGCTGGTGGATTCAAACTGCCAACCTTTTGGTCAGCAGCCAAGCTCTTAACCACTATGCCACCAGGGTGCCACATTTCTTTTGGGGTGGGGGGCACAATTCAATCCATCACACCATTAAAAGAGCTTTCGATTTTGTGTATATCCTGCTTAAGAAAAAACAATATACAAATATTTGATTTAAATCAAATCTCCACACATTTATTGGGCACTTTTATTAGATAATTGTTTCATTACAGACATAGTCTTCACTTTAAAACTCTATTTGCTTCCTTCAAATAGAAAGTTTATGGAAACTTTAAATAAAACTAATATGAAAATGAATGGATTATTTTTGGGAACATGGCCCTTGAGCCCACAGAGGCCCTGAGGGCTCATATGGCTCTGGTCTCTTGCTCAGAGAAATGCGCCTGTCACAGCCAGCCTGGTCCTCACTGACCTCTGCCTTCCACCCTGCCTCCAAGAGGGCTTGCCAGACAAAATGCACAATGACCCTGCAATGTTGGGGACATCGTCCACTAAAGATTATTGTCATTTGCCTGAAATTCAAATGTAACTGAGCGTCCTCTGTTTTTATTTGCTAAATCCAGGAACCCCAATTCCAAGTTACGCAAGCGAACCCATTGCTGTTGGGTTGGTTCCAATGCATGGCCACCCTACGTGCCCTGGATTTTTAAAATATGACTTTTATTCTGAGATGAAGAAATGTAACACAAATGGTGACACCTTCTGCAGTCAACAGACTTAATTCTTTTTACTTTAACATTGCAGTTGGTTTAGACCCTTGAACAGCCACCGGGGAATTTCTCTGGAAAAATACATTGAAGCTTTCAATGACTCCCCGTTGCTTACACATTCAAGCCTAACTGCTCAGCTGTCACTCCAGGGTCTTCAATGGCCTGGCTGTATCACACCCAGTTAAGCTCATTTCCCACAGTCTACACTTTGCCCCTGAATGGAACATATCCATTCTGGAAGACTAGATCTCCTAACCTCAGTTCCAGCTCCTCTCCTTGGCTCCTTCAGCTCCTACCCTCCACCTTGCTGAGGCCGCTCAATCCCATGTTCTTACTGAACCGCCTTCTCTGTTCTCATAAGATTGTTACTGCCCACTTTGCTCAATTTTGTCCTCAGCCACACTCACTCTGAGCTGGGACGCCATTGTTCTCTGAATCTTACCTTCTCAAGGCTGTGTGGCATTCCGTGGGCACAGTTACGTGCTTTTCTCACAATTCCTTGGAATTGTGCACAGTTCTTAGCAAGTGCTTAATAAACGCCTCCTGGATGAATAAAAATGTCATTCTAACAGCAGCCCCCACTGTACACTCAAGAGATTTAGCCCTGCAATCTGACTAACATGTTCAGAAACCCATTTTTCTGTAAAATAACAGACCTCACCAATAGCTTCTGCAATAATCCTTAAGAGAAAAAAAAAATAAAAGGAGAAGAAAAGAAGAACAAACCTTATCAGCTTCTTTTAATACCACAACAATAATCCCCACAGCCTGAGCTTCATCTTGGCAATTACCTCAGTCCTTTGTCGGTCTGTTTTAGATTCTGTTTCCTAAATTCTCAGGGAAAAGCAGGCATTGAACTGGGCTTTCTTCTTTTTGTTGTTCAAATTCTCTTTCTCTCTCTGCAAGTATTGAATACTTTGCATAAGGATGTCCTTGATTAACTACTTTTTCTGCCACCAGTTAATCATGTTGTTGTTGTTATTAGGTGCCATTCAGCGGGTTCCAACTCATACCTACACCACGTACAAGAGAACAAAACACCTCCAGTCCTGCGCCTTCCTCACAATCGTTGCTGTGTTTGAGTCCATGGTTGCAGCCACCGTGTCAATCCATCTCATTGAGGGTCTTCCTCTTTTTCACTGATCCTCTACTTTACCAAGCGTGGCGTCCTTCTCCAGGGACTGGTACCTCCTGATAACAAGTCAAAAGTACAAGAGATGAGGTCTCACCATCCTCCCTTCCAGGGAGCATTCTGGCTGTACTTCTTCCAAGACAGACTTGTTCGTTCTCATGGCAGTCCATCGTATATTCAGTATTCTTCTCCAACACCATAATTCAAAGGCATCAGTTCTTCTTCGGTCTTCCTTATTCATTGTCCAGCTCTCACATGCATATGAGGTGATTGAAAATATCATGGCTTGGGTCAGGCACACCTTCATCCTCAAAGTGACATCTTTGTTTTTCAACAGTTTAAAGAGGTCTTTTGCAGAAGATTTGCCCAATGCAATGCGTAGTTTGGTTTCTTGACTGCTGCTTCCATGGGCGTTGATTGCAGATCCAAGAAAAATGAAGTCCTTGACAGCTTTCTGTTTATTATGATGTTGCTTATTGGTCCAGTTGTGAGGATTTTTGTTTTCTTTATGTTGAGGCGTAATCCATACTGAAGGCCATAATCTTTGATCTTCGTCAGTAAGTGCTTCAAGACCTCTTCACTTTCAGCAAGCGAGGTTGTGTCATCTGCATATCGCAGGTTGTTAATGAGACTTCTCCCAACGCGGATGTTGAGTTCTTCTTCATATAGACCAGCTTCTTTAATTATTTGCTCAGCATACAGATTTAATAAGAATGGTACAAGAATATAACCCTGACACACACCTTTCCTGATTTTAAACCACACAGTATCCCCTTGTTCTGTTCAAACAACTACCTCTTGGTCTATGTACAGGTTCCAAGTGAGCACAATTAAATGTTCTGGAATTCCCATTCTTCACAGTATTATCCATAATTTGATATGATCCACACATTTGAATGCCTTTGCATAGTCAATAAAACACAGGTAGACATCTTTCTTGTATTCTCTGCTTTTAGTCAAGATCCATCTGACATCAGCAACAGTATCCCTCTTTCCACATCCTCTTCTAAATCCAGCTCAAATTTCTGGCAGTTCCCTGTCCACATACTGCTGCAACTGTTTTAAATTATCTTCAGCAAAATTTTACTTGCATGTGATAATAATTATACTGTTCGATAATTTCTGCATTCTGTTAGATCATCTTTCTTTGGGAACACAAGAATCAAATCTACTACATCTGTGGAAAGAGACAATGGAAAATCTCAATATCATCAGTCAGAACAAGGCCAGGGGTTGACTGTGGAACAGATCATCAATTGCTCATATGCAAGTTTAAACTGAAGCTGAAGAAAATTAAAACAAGTCCATGAGAGCCAAAATACACAACCTTGAATATACCCAACCTGAATTGGGTGACCATTTCAAGAATAGATTTGTGCATTGAACACTAATGACTAAAGACCAGACAAGTTGCATGATGACATCAAGGACATGATACATGAAAAAAGCAAAAGATCATTAAAAAGACAGCAAAGAAAGAAAAGACCAAAATGGATATCAAGAGAGACTCTGAAACTTGTTCTTTAATGTAGAGTAGCTAAAGCAAATGGAAGAAAAGATGAAGTAGAAGAGCTGAGCAGAAGATTTCAAAGGACAGTTGGAGAAGACAAAGTAAAGTATTATAGTGAAATATGCGAAAACCCAGAGTTAGAAAACCAAAAGGGGAGAACATACTCTACGTTTCCCAAGCTAAAAGAACTGAAGAAAAAATTCAAGCTTCAAACTGCAATACTGAAGGATTCTATGAGTAAAATATTGGAAGATGCAGGAAGCATCAAAAGAAAATAGAAGGAATACACAGAGTCACTGTTCCAAAAAGAATTGGTAGACATTCAACCATTTCAAGAGGTAGTATATGATCAAGAATCAATGGTACTGAAGGAAGAAGTCCAAGCTGCACTGAAAACATTGATGAAAAACACAGCTCCAGGAACTGAGGGAATACAAGTTGAGATGCTTCAACAAACGGAAGCAGTGCTGGAAGTGCTCACTTGTCTATCTATGCCAAGAAATTTGGAAGACAGCTAGCTGGCCAACCAACAGGAAGAGATCCATATTTATGCCCATTCTGCTTAATCATTACAGTGTATATTTCATTTTCCTGAATGGCATGGGGAGTGGAAAGAAATTTTGACTTTGGAGTCAGAAAGACTGGGTTCGAACCCCAGCTTCTACAGATTTCTCTGCTAAAGTTGGGATAATAACATCTCACTCATAGTAGCTTATGAAGTGCTTAGATACGTAGTAACCCTTAAGGGAAGTTAGGATTTTTTTGTTTTTGCTTTTTTTTCCTGTCCTCCTTTCTGCTTTCCATATCCTCATAGTTTTTTGTATGCTCGGTCTCATGGCTGGAGTGAAAAGGGCTTGTTGGATGAATAAGGGGTGGAATGAGAAACCTCACTGCATACACAGAGCTGAGTACAGAAATAAGTGATTTAGTCTTTCCAGTGCAGTGTTTTTTTTTACAGAAAGGAACTTCCTTCTCTTCACTGATTTTTAGAGACCTAAATATTTAAGAGCTGGGCTTCTACAGTTCGAACCTACCAACTACTCCATGGGAGAAAGATGTGGCAGTCTGCTCCCGTGAAGATTACAGCTTTGGAAACCCTACATGGCAGTTCTTCTCCGTCCTATAGGGTCACTATGAGTCGGAATCAATTCAAAGGCAATCAGTTGTTGTTATTTGTTGTTAAACATCCAGACTTCTGTTAGGGTCCCTTCAGTGTTGTTCCTTAATTAATCTAGAGGTGTTTTCTGCTGCTTATCCCAACATAGGACATTGATCCCTTAGTAGAATTGTTGATTTTCATACAGGAGACCTGGGTTCGGTTCTCAGTTAATGCACCTCATGCACAGCCACCACCTGTCTGTCAGTGAAGCCTTGCATGTTGCTACGATGCTGAACAGGTTTCAGGGGATCTGCCACATTAAGACAGGCTAGGAAGAATGGCCTGGTGGTCTACTTCAGAAAATCAGCCAATGAAAATCCTATAGATCACAACAGTCCAAACCGCTGCTAACCAAAAGGTTGGTCAGTTGAGTCCTCCTAGAGTTGCCTCAGGAGAAAAGCCTGGCAATCTACTTCCAAAAAAAAAACAAAAAACAAAAAAACAAACAGACATTGAATACACTATGGAGCACAGGTCTACTCTGACATGGGGTCGCCATGAGTCAGAGTCAACTCCATGGCAGCTGGAGGTGGTGGTATCCCAACACGATCTCCCAGTCCACTCTGTGTAGGCTTTGTCAGAAGAATGTCTCATCAGAATCAAGGTTTGGTTTCCTCCGCTGGCTCAGGCCTGGGATGTGGTAATCAAAGCCAGTGGCTGGTGGTCTACTCTTCAGCGGTTTGAGGACCGTTTGCTGTCTGAGTGACCCAATCCACCAATAAATTACACCAGTCTTTCTTACCATTGATCTGCAGTCTTGGCGGGGTGCAGAACGCCCCCAAAGTGCTCATCTGGAATGAGATCAAATCATTTTGTTGTCGTTGGAGATGAGAGGATGGAGGAAACGGTGGCAGGAGTTCCCCATCATTATTTTATTTGCTCTGATAAATTTTCTAAATGCTCTAATTTGTGTTTTGTAAGCACCAGACAGTTGTTTTTAAAACAGACATTGAGGAAAAGGGTTAGGTAAACTTGCTTGCTTGTTTAGAATGTAAAAGATGCAATGCACGTCGTTAGCGATCGCTAACCCTGGCCGATGGTCCACAGCAGCTGCACACTATCTGCCTTAACCCTCATGACCACCCTCTGAAGTGAGACCTTCCACTGTCCCTTTGCAACAGGGAAGCCATCAAGGCTAGGAAGTGTGTCAGGTATCTACTGCTGCATAACAACCCTGCTCGTGAGCCCTGGTGGCGCCATGGTTAAAGTCCTTGGCTGCCAACCAAAAAGTTGGTGGTTCGAACCCACCAGCTGTTCTGTGGGAGAAAGATGTGGCAGTCTGCTTCTGTGAAAATTAAAAAAAACCCCAAACCAAACCTGTTGCTGTCGAGTCAATTCTGACTCATAGGGACCCTATAGGATAGTGCGGAACTGCCCCATAGAGTTTCCAAGGAGTGGCTGGTGGATTCGAACTGCCGACCTCCTGGTTAGCAGCTGTAGCTTACTGTAGCTCTCAACTACAGCCTTGGAAACCCTGTGGGGGCAGTTCTGCTCTGTCCTTTAGGGTCACTATGAGTTGGAATTGACTCCACCACGACGGATTTGGTTTGGTTTGGTTTGGTTTTGTGATGCTGCATTCCCCCAGGCAGCTCTGGTTGAGGCTGAGTTACCTATTGTCCGCAGCCTGGTCAGGAAGTCCTCGTCCCCACATCCACAGCGTGGCTGGGTGACAAGGGCAAGGAAGCCTCTCATCGTCCAGCAGGGTAGCCCTGCTTCATCCCCATGATGGGGGAGTGGTGACAGAGTGGGGAGTGAGGCTAGTGCTAACCTACAAGCTCTTCTCGAGTCCCTGCTGTGTCTCATTGGTCATTGTTCCAGGGCCCAAAGCAATCGCAAGGCCAAGGCCAGAGTCAGTGTGGACGGGAACTACCCAGTGTATTGGTGTCCTGGGGCTGCAATAACAAAGTGCCACAAACTGAGTGGCTTATAAGAACAGAGACGTATTGTCTCACTATTCTGGGAACCAGGAGTTCAAATCCAGGTGAAGGCCGCATTCGCTCCCTCTGAGGCTCTGAGAGATCATCTTCTGCATGCTTCTGTCTAGTTCTGGTGGTTCCCAGCATTCCTTGGCTTGCAGCTGCCCCGTTGCACAATGTCCTTCCTCTGAGTCCCAGTCTCTGTGGATCTCCTTCTCTCTTATAAAGGCACCACCCAGATGGAATTAAGACCCACGCTATTCCAGTGTGATCTTATGTCAACCTAACTGATAACATCTTCAGAGACCCTATTTCTAAACAAGGTCATGTTCACAGGTACAGGGGTTAGGACTTCAGCATGTGTTTTTGGGGGATACCATTCAACCCATAATACCAAGAATGTGGAAAAGGGAGGCCTGAGCTAATGGGGGCGCTTTACTACAATCATCTGCCACAAGGAGGTTAAGTAACTTGGCCCAAGTAACCCAGCTTGTGCAAGGGGAGCTGGGATATGAACTGAGACACTGCCTCTGATGGCTGAGGCCCCGGGATGGAAGCCTGTTCTTGTGATCAGACCTCAAGACCAGGGCTTGTGCCTCAGACAGCTCGGCTTAAATGTTCTGTGACTTCGACTCAATTTCTCTTCCTCTTGCTCTGGTTGATGTATGCTGTCCAGTCGATTTTGACGCATGAAGATCCTATAGGACAGAGTAGCACTACCTGACTGGGTTTCCAAGGCTGTAACCTTTATGGAAAGGAGCCCTGGTGGCGAAGTGGTTAAGAGCTCAGCTGCTAACTGAAAGGTCAGTGTTTCGAACCCACCAGAAAGATGTGGCAGTCTGCTCTGTGAAGATTACAGCCTCGGAAACCTTGTGGGGGCAGTTCTACTCTGTCCTACAGCATCGCTACGAGTTGGAATTGACTTGATGGCAACAGGTTTGGTTTTAATCTTTACAGAAGCAGACTGCCCCATCTTCCTCCCAGGGAGCGGCTGGTGGGTTTGAAACGCCGACCTTTCGGTTAGCAGCCGAGTGCTTAACCACTGCGCCACCAGGGCTCCTTATCTCTTGCTCTTACAGATGGAATTTAAAAGCTAGTTCCCTTCTTTCCCATAAGAAAAGCAAATCCTGGGGTGGAATATGCTAGAAACCTTGAAGAGCTTTGTTTTTATCTCAGCTCAGCTTGACGAATCAGCTTCAGTTTTAAAGTCCGTTTTCCTTTCGCTTAAACTTCCACCAGCTCCTGATTCTGAAGACACGTCTTTGTGGCCCCAAATGCAAAGTCAGAGACTCAAGTGTTGCCCTTGTCCTGTTCTCTCCAGATGTGCATTGGACGCTAACAACCTTGCCAGATAGATGGCGGTGCGGAAATAGGTTTCCTTAAACTGGGCGCCACGCTAGCTGATTCCGAGTCCTTGCCATTCCTGTTTCTGACACCTTTCGCCTTGAAGGGCGGCGAGCGGCGCCTGGGACAGTGTGTATTTCGGGCTCATTGCTAAAGGATGAGGTTGGCTATCTGATAGGTTTCCTTAATTACACCATTTCCTTCTCCCTGCGAACGCTTCCAAAATCTAATTATAGTGCATGTGACACCTCGTGACCAGTCAGAGGCCAGCGACAAATATAAAGTCACAGCAGGACAGTTAACTCCCTGAAGCGCGTTACATGGCCTTGCAGACAGGAGCAGATGCGAATATTTTGATACATTTATTACCCGTCAGCCTCTGAGGCAGGCGACGGCTCTGCTGTCCGACTGAGCTTACTCCCATTGTGGCCAATGCAGCTTCCTTATGAAATACGACATTGCACCCTTGGGGTTTGACATCTGTTTTGAGGCCCTTTTCCCCTTTAGTATTTGTCACTTTGCTTAATTTTGGGTCCCCCTCCTCTAGGCACCCTGGTGTGCGGTGTCCTGCGTGAGGATGGCTTGGGCTGCTCTCTTGGGGGCATTGTCTCTGCCCAGATGAGAGATACTGTGCCTGAGCACAGGACACGTGGAAGGGCACTTCCTTATCTCTCTCTCTGCAGCTGTGGCACAAATGGATAAGCACTCGACTATCAGCAGAAAGATTGGCACTTCGAGCCTACCTGGAGGTGCCTTGGAAGGCAGGCCTGGCAATCTGCTTCTGAAAGGTCGCAGCCTGGACAATCCTATGGAGCAGTTCTACTTTGCACACTTGGAGTCGCCATGAGTTGGAGCTGACCCAATGGCAAAGAACAACAACAGCAGGTTTATTTAGATGAGGACTCAACACAAGACCCTCTCAAGCATAGCAAGGATGGGGAGAGAGCCTGAGAGACGAGGCGGGTGGGCTGAGAGTTTGTCTTTCTTCACACTGGAGGCCTTGGCCCACATTGGAGGATTTTGAAGAACAGCCTCCAAACTTACTGAAAATTCCTCATGCCCGAGAGGTCTACAAGTGAACAATCCTCCCAGCTCCATCTCAGCTTCCTCACTCACGGGTGGCTTTAGCTGACAGGGGAAATTGAGGACAGAGGGAGAATTTTGGAGCGAGGGCACTTCCAGCTAAAAATCCAGCCTTGTGTGGACAAACTACGGTTGTGTGGAAGCTCTTGGGAAGTAACTCCCAATGGAGCACAGAGGCGGCGTGAATCCTGAATCCTTTTGTTGGAGAGGGGGACAAACCGGAATTAAAAATACAAGTACAGAACTTTAGGACATCCCTGGGTGGCTCAAACGATTAAGTGCTCAGCTGCCGACAGAATGGTTGGTGGTTCGAGTCCACCCAGAGTTGCCTCAGAAGAAAGGCCTGGTGATCTACTTCTGAAATATCGGCCATTGAAACCCTATGGACCACGTTTCTACTCTGACACACAAGGGGTTGTCATGAGTTGGGGTCAACTTAAGGGCAACTGGGTTTTTTCGTTGTGTTTTGTTGGATTGTTGTTAGCTTGTTAGGTGCCGTCAAGTGAGTTCTGACTCATAGCGACCCTGTGTACAACTGAACGAAACAATACTGAATATGTCATGGACTGCCAGAAGAATAAACCAATTTGTCTTGGAAGAAGTACAGCCAGAATGCTTCTTAGAGGCAAGGATGGGGAGACTTCATCTCACATACTTTGGACATGTTATCAGGAAAGACCAGTCCCTGGAGAAGGACATCATGCTTGGTAAGGTACACGGTCAGCAAAAAAGAGGAAGACCCTCAAGGACATGGACTGACACAGTGGCTGCAACAATGGGCTCAAGCATAACAATGATTGTGAGCATGGCGCAGGACCGGGCAGTGTTTCATTCTGTTGTACATACGGTCGCTATATGTATTGGACTCGAGAGCTGAAAATCCTACCTCAGTTTCTAAGAAACTATGTATGTTTCCATCAAGCCCAGGCTCTGTTCACTGTAGACTGGTCTCAGTAAGGATGTCCTCACTTCAGAGGTTCGTGATGAGGCGCTGACAGCTGCTGTTCAGTCTGGTTGTGTGCCCAGCTGTTTCTCAACTCAGGTCACTGTCCAACCTTGCTGTGAAGGTCACTTCGGTGGAGCCTGATAAATGAACTACTCAGGGAGACCAAGTTTGGGCCTAAAGGAAACTTCCTGAAGTTTCTCAGGCTGTCAGCATGTCAGCTGGAGCTCAGAGGCAGTGATAGACTAGCGCTGCCCCAGGTACCGCACAGGGAGAGAGAACATGGTGCCCTGGGGCCTGGCGGGGTCAGAAGCTTCCAGAGACTGCCCTGGCTCCCCTGGGCAGGTCAGTTGCACAAACCCACTCCTTCCCATTCTTCCCTGAGGTTTTCTTCCCACGGGGAGAGGGCCAAGTCCTCTCTCACAGAAAGAATCACACCTTCTTTGTATCCAAAAATGTGCATAGGCATCCAAATCTCAGGTATATAGTGTCTCATGGGTGCCCAGCGTGGAAAGCTGGGGTCTTAGTCACCTGGTGCTGCTATAATATATATACATAACAGAATATATATATATATGACAGAAATACCACAAGTGGGTGGCTTCAACAAACAGAAATTTATTTTCTCACAGTTTAGGAGGCTAGAAGTCCAAATTCAGGGCGCCGGCTCTAGGGGAAGTCTCTCTCTCTCTCTGTTGTCTCTGAGGGAAGGTCCCTGTCTCTTTTCAGCTTCTGTTCCTTGGTTCCCTGGTGACGTTCAAGTGATGTGGCATCTATCTTCCTCCATATCTGCTTCCTTTCATGTCTCAAAAGAGATTCACTAAAGACACATCCTACACTACTACTGCCTCATTAACATAACAAATTAAACCCATTCCAGATGGGATTCTAACCACAGATATTTCATTGCCCTGGAGTGGATTCTGACTGATAGAGCCCCTATAGGACAGGGTAGAACTGCCCCCATAGGGTTTACAGAAACCAACTGCCACATCTTTCTCCCATGGGGAGGCCGGTGAGTTCGAGCCACTGACATTTCGCATAGCAGCCGAGCACTTAACCGTTGCACCACCAGGGCTCCTCAACCACAGATTTAGGGGTAAGGATTTACAACACATATTTTTTGGGAACAGAATTCAATCCATAACCCCTGGGGAAAGCTTTGTGACCTAGAGCAGCTGGGGGCAGGGACAAGGAGGACAGGAGAAGGATCAGGTGCAGAGATCACTTCTCCTCACCCTTCACCATGAGCATTGCTTTCCACACAGGAAGGCCAGAGACTGTCATTGTCCCTCCCCTCCATCCCAGCTGTGTTGGGTGGGGGGTGATGGGCGGAAGGCGTGGGGGAGCTGCTGTTCTCTCCTCAGCTTGCTCCCCTGAGGGCAACGTCACAGCGTCTGACGTACACTATGACGTTCTGAGGAGCTCATCTCTACGAGTTCTGCAGGACTTACAGCAGCCTGTATACAGCAAAGCTAGCAGCCGCAAGCGAAGCGCTTCGCCAGGGCCAGTCTCTCCTGAGGTCTGAGTTCTGAGACGTCAGCGCTGTCGCGAAGGTGGACTATTTCCTCCTGGTGACAGAGTCAGAAGCAGAGAGAAAACAACCTGATACCCAGGTTCCAAGTGGGGACTTCCAGGCTGGCAGGGAACCCCATTGCTTTGTCAGCTAAGCAAATCTGATTCCAAAGTCACCCGGAGAGAAATAGCCCAGGTCCTTCTATGTCACTTTCAATATAACCATGCTTTAAGAACTCTGCGATTGCATCATATCGCTCCTAGACTCCAGCACTTCAGTCCGGAGCCATTAAACAACACCAGGACCTTCTGAAAATTCCTCTTAAAATCAGGCCTTCGGCGTTCTTGTGTGTGTGAGTGCATGTGTGAGTGAGTGAGTGTGTGAATGTGTGAGATGAGTGGCTGAGCTGAGTGTATATGAGTGTGTGTGTGATTGTGTGAGCTGAGTGTATGTGAGTGTGTGTGTGTGTGAGTGTGACGGCGTGCGAGTCTGTAGACGTGCATTCACTGCTTTCTATTGTATGACTTTCCAGCTTTCTGTTATGGGGCTGGGTGGGAGGAGCAGGTTTGAGTTCTGGAAACAGCACTGCAGCTGTCAGTGGGGATACCTTTGTCTAGGTCCAAACTGAGGCTTTGCTTCGGAACTCTCAGTAAGAACTCAGATAATTTTTTTGACTGACTCAAAGACACCCACATTACTTCCAACTGAAAGGGCACCCAAGATTTTAAAATCTTCCCAGCCCTCGAAGGACCTGGAGCACAGATGGGAAGGGTGGGGTGGCTGAGGGTGGCTGCTGGAAGATGGCTGCCAGAGTGAATGAAGTAAACATCTTTCGAATTGCTCGATGCCTGAGGGGGCCTGTGTGACATCTTTGGACGGCCTTACGGAGGCAGACAGCTGATTCTGTACTAAGGTCAGGTGTGAAGAAATCAGGGTCATGCCACACTGCATTTTTCTCAAGCAGCTGGGCCCAGATAAGTTAAGCAGTGCGTGATACCACCAAACAGATAAAGTGGCAATTTTTTAACAGTCTTCAATTAGTGTTCCAGCAAGGAAGTGAGTGATAAGATCAAAGCATTTGGAATGATTTCACTGGGGCAGAGATTTCTTCTGGCCTCCCTCCCGTCCCCCCGCATCCTCCTGTCCTTTCACGTCTTACCAGGCACAGAGAAAATGCAAGCACGTGCAGGTCCTCCACGGTTTTCCAGAATATACTGTTATACAGACAGGCTTTTGAATATGAATGCAGGAAGTGCTCCTGATTTTTTTTCCTTCTTTCCGTCCTCCGAGTGGGTTGATTTATGGCCCGGATTACTGGCAACAGTAATTCTTTGCTCTTTATGATGTTTTGGTGGAGGGTGCGGTAGCCTGCCGTCAGAACAGCATGATTTCAACTAGGTTTTTACAGAAAGGTCTCTGCAACCAGGGTGGCTGTGAATCGGGCGGCCTCTGTGACGGAGCAGTTAATAAGACACCAGCACATTAATCATGTGACAGCTATTGGGTTTAGCAGGGAGAGGCACTGGCTTTTAAAAACAGCAATTTAGATTACCACTGTGTTGAAAGGGGTTGGCTGAACACACTGTTTTTAACCCATAGTGAACAGCCACATTGTGCTGCTGGGCTTTACAGGCATCTTGGTGCCTAGCTCAGATTTTCCAATCGAAGGTGCTGATTGTTCTGTGATCGATCTTTCTAATGTCACCTGCAGAGGTAGACACACGTTGACGGATAACCCAGGTGTCTAGTAATTCTGCAAAAACGGTCGAGAAGTTATTCTGAAACGAACCTAATGCTGCATACCCTCTTGCATGTTACTGTTTGGACCCGATAATTCCAGGATGAGCTATGCAGTACTGAAGCAGCAAGGCCAACAGTACCGTCTGCTGAAAACAGAAACACCAAAACCAACCCCCTTGCCGCTGAGGCAATTCCGACTCACAGTGACCCCGTAGGACAGAGTAGAACTGCCCTGTATGGTTTCCAAGGAGCACCTGGTAGATCTGAACTGCTAATCTTTCGGTTAGCAGCCGTAGTTCTTAACCACTGCACCACCAGGGTTTCCTGCTGTCTGCTGGTGTCCAGGAAAGTCCCCTTAACTGAGTTGAATGCATTTCTGTCCAGTACAGAGGTTTACTTCTAGAAAGATATCAGAATTTCTGTTGTTTGGAACAATAAAGATTGATGGTATAAAGCTTAAGAAATAAAATGAAAGTAATTTCATGAATTCATTTATAAAGAACAGCAGTTACCATTGAGAATTTTGTAAGAAACAAAAGCACTACATTTTGGAATCAAGCAGTGTTAGCTCTTTGCTTCCATTTGTTACATTTCATTATCGAAATGCAATATAAACGAATTTGCATTTATTGGGCGATTACCATCTACAAGCAGCTACAAAAGTGCCGTGAGGATAAACCACGCCTCCCGTTCTGTAGGGCTGAAAGTGTGATAATTACGAAGAGGTCACTATTTTGAGGCTATTACAACTCCGGCTTTAGGAACCAGACCGGCTTAGGTTCAAATTTCTGTTCTACACCTTACTAGCTATATAATATTAGGCAACTTGTTACCCAATCTCTTTGTGCCTCGATTTTCTTATTGTTAAAATGTGTACAATACCCAAATCAAACAGAACCCATTGCCCTTGAGTCAATTACGACTCATAGCGACCCTACAGGACAGAGTAGAACTACCCCATAGGGTTTCCAAGGCTGTGATGTTTATGGAAGCAGACTTCCGCATCTTTCTTCTGAGGAGCGGCTGGGGGATTCGAAGTGCCAACATTTTGGTTAGCAGCCAAGCACTTAACCACTGTGCCACCAGGGCTCATTCATAGACCTCAATTCATAGGATTTTCATGAAGATTA
Organism: Trichechus manatus latirostris; assembly: GCF_000243295.1. Classification (NCBI taxonomy): domain Eukaryota; kingdom Metazoa; phylum Chordata; class Mammalia; order Sirenia; family Trichechidae; genus Trichechus; species Trichechus manatus. The sequence goes on along the minus strand of NW_004443938.1, from coordinate 6,923,521 downwards.
ACGGGCATTATGACATAATGAATACACTGAGCAACGGCAACAAAAACCCTAAAACAATGCCTTCCGCATGTAATCGCTCAGGAGGTAAATTTTGGCATATTCATAGTATAGACTATAACTCATTAATTAAGGATGATGGCATAGGTGTGGATTTAGTGACATAGGAAAATGTTTATAAAATAAAGCTAAGAGAAAAACTGTTTTTATGAATGTATTACGCATTTGTGCATATTCATAAAGTATGGTTTTAAAGAAATTATAAAACAATAATTGCTTTAGTTGTCTATCAGAGTACAAAGAATAAAAAACTAAAATCAATGCCCAATGCTGGTCATGGACTGAGGAATTAGACACACCCAGACATAGCGGATGGGAGAATAAATTAGTGTGTTCTTTCTGGAGAGTACCTGGAAATATTTAGCAACTACTTTAATATTCAGCTTTTGGTCTACAAGTTCTACTTCTTGAAATTTATGCCAAGAAAATAATGATTGCTATAGGCGAAGATTCATCTACCCTGTACAGAACTAAAAACGAACCAACTATTTTGTTGTTGTTGTATGCCATCAGGATGATTCTACCTCAGGGTGACCATATGCCACAGGTTTGGGGGGAGCTTTCGGACTAGGACAGACTAGGAAGAAAGACTTGATGATCCACTTCCAAAACTTAGCTAGTGAAAACCCTGTGTATTACAACTCATACTAAACCCGACTCATAGTGATCCCATAGGGCAGAGTAGAACTGCCTCATAGGGTTTTCTAGGCTGTAATAGTTACGGAAGTGAACCTCCAGGCATTTTCTCCCGAGTGCTACTGATGGGTTCAAGCCACCGGACCTTTTGGTAGCAGCCAGGAGCGTAACTATTGTGCCACTACGTCTTCTTGAGCAAGCTATAAACAAAAGAACCAAAACCAAATGCATTGCCATTGAGTCAACTCTGGCTCATAAGGACCCTACAGGACAGGCTAGAACTACCTCATAGGGTTTCCAAGGCTGTCATCTTTATGGAAGCCGACCACCACATCTTCTCCCTTGGAGTGGCAGGTGGGTTCAAACTGCTGACTTTTGGTTAGCTGCCACTGTGCCATCAGAGCTCCTAGAACAAACTACAGCTGCATGAAATAACAGATGAATCTCAAAAATAAAATAATACACATCCTATTAAAAAAAGAACATGGTCTGATTTCAAAAAGCTTGAAAGCTGTCAAATGTAATCGTAAGTATAGGCAGATCCTGGGTTATGAATGTCCAACTTACGTACAACCCGTAGTTATGAACCAACCCCCATAAAGCCTATTATAATAAAAATTCGAGGTACATGTGATGGTTTGTAATAACAAACGGGTGCTACTTTGCAATGATCATAAAAAACACTGTTACTATTACGGTGTTATTATGTTAAAGATGTTTCAGTGCATCTGAAATGTTTCTTTTATTTTTTTATGCATAGAAAATAACACTATCTACTGTATACTGAGACAAACATTTGACTAACTGATGTTAGATACGAACGGTACCTAACTGTTCTGGCTTATGTGCAAATTCAATTTAAAGACAGATTAGGAATGGAACTCGTTCGTTATCCGGGGACTGACTGTGTTGCAAGTCTGGATAGTAGTTATCTGTCGAGAGAAGGGAGGGGATAGTGATGGGAAAAGAGCCAGAGGAGGATCTGGGGTCTGGTACGTTCTATTCTCGATCTAAGTGGTGGTAGCACAGGTTTGCTAGCTGTGCGATCATTGACTGAATTGTACATTTAGGACGTGGGTCTATTCCGAACTCTGTGTGCACTCCCACATTGCTGATACAAAAAAGAAAACATCTTAAGTGTTCATTAATGTTGTTGTTGGGTGCCATCCCGTCGATTCTGACTCCTAGCAACCCTATAGAACAGAGTAGAACTGCCCCATAGGGTTTCCTAGGCTGAAATATTTATGGGAGCAGATAGCCAGGTCTTTCTCCCACGTTGCTGCTGGGAGTTTGAACTGCCAACCTTTTGGTTAACAGCTGAGATCTTCACCATTGTGCCACTATTAATAGCTCATTAATAGTGATCTGCCTAAGGAAATTTTTATATCCATATTTTTCTTAGTAAGCAGTAATGAAATTATTAAATCTATTAATATGGAAATTTCTAAATTTATTAATTCTAAATGTCTGAATATCAAGAAATATTAATGACACAGTAAGTAGAAAACAGTGCACAATACAATATATGGACGTATAGCGTGGCTTCATTTTATTATAAAATAATGAACAACTTATATTTATGTGTAAATATGTTGTTGTGTAAACAGTTGAGTTGATTCCAATGACCCCATGTGTTACAGAGTACAACTGTGCTTCATAGAGTTTTCTCGGCTATAATCTTTAAGGAAGCAGTTTGCCAGGCCTTTCTTCCCTGGAGCTGCTGGGTGGGTTTGAACCACCAATCTTTAGGTAGACAGCTGACTGAAAACTGACACGGGTATAGAAAAAAAACTGGAAAGCTATGCCAAGCCAGCTGCCGTGGAGACAACTCACAGCAACCCCATGTGTGTCAGAGTAGAACTGTATTCCACAGGGTTTTGATGGCTGATTTTTCGCAAGTAGATCATCAGGCCTTTCTTCCACGGTGCCTCTGGGTGGACTCAAACCTTCCACCTTTAATTTGCACCACCCAGGGACTCCAGAAATCTGTGGAAATACATATTACTAGAGAATACCTTTAGATGGTGGAGTCACAGGTGATGCTTGCCTTCCTTTTTATTTCCAATATTTTCTAAACGTTTTGCAAAGATCACATAATACAAACAGAAAACAACACCTCCATTGTCACCCCTCTGTATCACGGCACCACCATCTCTCACTAGATCACTGCAGGAGCCCCTAAGTCTCCCCCACCGCTGATGCTCTTGTCCCCAGTCGCCACTTGAAATTCAAAAGAACCTTCCAAGCCTGAGTCAGATTGCTGCTGTCCTAGGTGGAATCCCTCTGGGACTCCCCTTTGCAGCCAGAATGAGACAGCAGCTCCCCTGTGTGATCCCGCTCCTCCTCCTCTCCCATCTCGCCTTGCTCCTCAGGCACCCTGGTCTCTAGTTCCTCACTTACATGAAGCTCTTTACATCTGTGAACCTGCGGAGCACAGATGCCTCTGCGTGGACGTTCTGTCTCTCCCTGTTTGCGTGGAAGACACATGGAGCCCTCAGGTGCAACATCATTCTACAGCGAGTCTTCGCCATCCACTCGTCTGGAGGAGGCCACCCTGTGTCTCTCTCATTGTCCCCTCTTCTGTTCCTCCGAGACACTTATTACCATTTATAATGTTCTCTTTATTTCAGGTTGACTTTTAAAATGTTTGCTTCATGTAGACCTCATCCTTCAGACGCTACATTTCCTGAGGGCGGAGCCATGCCTCTTTTGTCCTCAAGCATATACCTAAAGCCAGCCTCATACTTGTTGTTAGCTGCCATGGAGTCCGCTCCCAACTCCTGGTGACTCCACACACAACAGAATGAAACGTTGCCTGGTCCTGTGCCATCTTCGTGACCCTTGGTATGTTTGAGCCCATTGTGGCTATTGTGTCAATCCATCTCACGGAGGGTTTTCCTCATGTCTGCTGACCCTCTGCTTCACCCAACATGGTGTTCTTGTCTAGCATTTGCCCTTTCCTGAGGCACCAGTTTGTCATACTGTGGTGGCTTGAGTATTGCTGTGATGTTGGAAGCTATGTCACTGGTATTTCAAAAATCAGCAGGGTCACCCATGATGGACAGGTTTTGGTGGAGCTTCCAGACTAGGACGGACTAGGAAGAAAGACTTGATGATCTGCTTCCAAAACTTAGCTAGTGAAAACCCTATGTATTACAACTCATACTAAACCCACTGCTGTTGAGTTGATTCTGACCCATAGCAATCCTATAGGACAGAGCAGAACTGCCCCATAAGGTTTCCAAGGAGTGGCTGGTGGATTAAAACTGCCGACCTTTTGATGAGCAGCCTGAGCTCTTAACCACTGCGCCACCAGGGCTCCCAACTCATACTAGTTACCAATAAATATTTGAATGAATAAAACCAAAAAAACTATTTGAAACAATAATCAAATGTTTACTGAAATTAAAAATGAAACAGAACTTTATAATATAAAAATAATAAAGCAAACTGTTATGGATTGAGTTGTGTCCCCCCAAAATATGTGTCAACTTGGCTAGGCCATGATTCCCGGTATTGTGTGGTTGTCATGCATTTTGTGATCTGATGTAATTATCCTATGTGTTGTAAATCCTACCTCTATGATGTTAATGAGGCAGGATTAGAGACAGTTATGTTAATGAGGCAGGACTCAATGTACAGGATTAGATTGTGTCTTGAGTCAATCTCTTTTGAGATACAAGAGAAAGAATCGAGCAGAGAGGAGAGGGACCTCATGCCACCAAAAAAAAAGCACTAGGAGCAGAGCACGTCCTTTGGACCTGGGGTCCCTGTACTGAGAAGCTCCTAGACCAGGGGAAGACTGATGACAAGGACCTTCCCCTAGAACTGGCAGAGAGAGAAAGCCTTGCCTTAGAGCTGGCACCCTGAATTCAGACTTCTAGCCTCCTAGACTGTGAGAGAATAAAACCTCTGTTTGTGAAAGCCATCCACTTGTGGGATTTCTGTTAGAGCAGCACTAGGTGACTAAGACACAAACTAAATTATCATTAAATAATAGTAGCAAAATAAATTATCGTTAAAATGATGTTCTAGGAGAATTTTTTTGCATAGAAATTTGAGATATATTATTAAATGAAGAAAGAAAAGACTGTGACAATACGAGTCTATTTTTGGGAGAAATAGATGTATATCTGGGCAGAGAGTGATCTGGAAATAAATATACAACAAAACGCAGTAGCTGTCTATGTCCAGTGAAAATTGTGGATGCTTTTTAATTAAAAAAAAAAATCCTTGCTTCTATTTATTTTCTGCAACATGCATTGCTATCGTAATGACAAAACAATGAACGTTGTTTTTAATTAAAAAACACTAGAGCAAACTAGTTTGTTATGTATTTAAACAGCATGAAGTTATAATCCATTGAGAAGGGGCGTTTCTTTCACAGATTCTATTGCAGCTAATATAGGTTAGGTAATTTGGAACCCAGTTCCCAGGGGGTCCTGTCAAAGTTGAGTTCCTAAATCTTGAACGTTCGCAACGTCAACTTGGAGAACGTTCAAAGCACCCTCCTCTGGCTCCTGTGAGCCTGACCTGAGGCGTACTCCTGGCTCCGTGGGGCTTGTGTTTATATTGTTTCTCAGGGAAAAATTCAGCCCAATTTCTGGAGATGCTCCATGGAATCACATTCTTGGATGCTGTTGTAATATTCATGTTTTTGGATGTGGTTGAGATCAGCAAAGTCGTGAACCTTACCACAGCCTCAACAGGTAGGAAGCTGGAATGCAGGTGGAAATAAGCTAGAAGGTACACCTTGCTCCCACCTCGCTTCTGTGTGTGCAGGTGTGCTCTGGCCGACCCGGGTCCTCTGGGCATCATGGCACAAAGGCAAGAGTGTCCAGCAATCTGGTTTTTATAATGCTCCCAAATGGCACCCACCATAGAGGCCTGGTGAACTGGTACAAGTTGCATATTTAGTTAATTTTTACTGATTTGTTGTTTTGTGCCGTCGAGAAGATTCCAACTCATAGTGACCCTATAGGACAGAGTAGAACTGCCCCATAGGGTTTCCAAGGCTGTAATCTTTATGGAAGCAGACTGCCACATCTTTCTCCCAAGGAGCTGCTGGTGGGTTGGAACCACCAACCTTTTCGTTAGCAGCCAAGCTCTTAAGCATTGCTCCACCAGGCCTCCTTTTTATTTATTAGGAAGAAGAAAGTTAAGAGGGAGAACAGAAGTTCCCTAGAGCACCACTTGTCTGTCAGTTTGTGGAAGTATGTGGATTGCCTTTTGCTATGATGCTCGAAGCTATGCTACCGGTATTTTAAATACCAGCAGGGGTGCCCTTGGTGGACAGGATTCGGAGCAGCTTCCAGACTAAGACCAACTAGGAAGAAAAGACTAGCAATCTACCTCTGAAAATTAGTCAATGAAAACTCTATGGATCACAACAGTCCCATATAATGCTGGAAGATAAGCCCTCTAGGTTGGAAGACATTCAAAATACATAGCAGTCACAACAATGGACTTGAGTCAATAATCAAAGAGATAATGTGGGATGAGACCACCTCATTCTATTGTACATAAGGTCAACACGAGTTGGAGCCCACTGGCAGCATCATACAAGTACAGACCAAAGTGGGGCATATGAGGGACTGTGCTTTTGTTGGCGGGGGAGTACTTTTACTATACATATTAGGGTCCCCCAAAGCAATTTATTTCTTTACGTAGTGGTAATACCAAAAAAACCCAAACCCATCGCCATCAAGTCAGTTCTGACTCATAGCAACCGTATAGGACAGAGTAGAACTGCCCCATAGGGTTTCCAAGTAGCAGCTGGTGGATTTGAATTGCCAGACTTTTTGGTTAGCAGCCGATCTCTTAACCACTGCACCACCGGGACTCCGAATATAGTGGCAATATTCACCTTTAAAGGAGTTTTACAAGGTCAGAACAGCCAGTCTGACTTTTAACCCATTATGATTTTATATAACTAAATCTTCATAACAAATAATTTTCTTAGAGTTTGAAAGAAAATTCTACCCTCATTGAGTGGGCCTTGCTTTACGCCATTATCCTCTTTCTCCCTTTGAAAGCAGTGTCAAAATTTTGATTTTTAAATAATCTTAGAATTCATTTAATTGTGGGGGGCTTCCCCACACATAGTCCTTGGCAGTGAGTTACCATAGCTACCCATTCCGGGGAATGAATTCTCATTAGCTGGGAAGGATAGGGCAGTGTTTGTCTTCCACATTCCAGTGCTCAGGGAGAAAGCTTGTTTTCAGAGAGCGAGAGCCTGGCATGTTTGCATTGCTGTGGCATCACCCCAGGCTGTTCAATAAAACAAGCAGACAGTGTCGCAAGGGTCAATGCTGCTCAGAGTGGCCTCGGTGGGTGTGGAGGGGGTGCCAGGCCAGAACCTCCATGTGCACTGGTGTGGTGAGCCTGTTGCAGCCTCCTGGGTACGAAAGGCATTTAGGAATTCTGTTGATTGCTGAACCTCTTCTTATCAACCAGTGAATGGATTTGTGGATATGCTGAGGAATGTCTGATGAAGAGATGAACCCACAAATCATCTTGATTACGTTTCCACGAAAGCATCCCCTTAGAGACAATGTAATATAGTGAGGTGGTCCATCTGCAGCCAGCCATGGGGGTGGCACAAGACTGGGCAGCATCCGCTTATTCCTGCACGGGGTCGCCATGAATCAGGGGCCTATGGGGCAGCAGCTAACAACAATGACAACAAGAAGTAGAGACCTAGATATCGAATCAAGCAGCTCACTAATTAAAGTAAATCACCTTTCTTTCCTGCACCCTCACCCCCCCTCCTTTGTTTCAAGCTGTTGAATACCATGCTCTGTGTCAGGTGCTGGAGATACAACTCTAAGTGACAGCACCTGGACTCAGGATCTCCTGATAGACCATTCTATCCTTTCAGCAACCTATGATTCCAGAATGTGGATGGCCAAAATTGCAGTATGCCCAACAGAGAGGTAGCCTCAATATCTCACTGGTGAGACACTTTCCTGTGGATGATTCTACATCCATCTTTTGCTAATTCGTCTCTCATCAATAAGTTGTGACTCTTTGCTTTAAAAGAAAAGAAAACGTTTGGGAAAGAATTACAGTTAAAAATATAGAACTGGAGTTGGAAAACTTGGGTTTGAAGAATCCTGTTCGCCGACTTCTCACGCTGTGACTTTGAGCCAGCCCGAGGTCCTCAGCTTCACCCGGCTGTTGGGAAGATCACGTGAGTAAACATGACCTGAAGTGCTCAGCATAGTGGGTGGCCATTTGTGCTTAATGAGTCATTGGTATGAAGTACAAGTGTTTTTCTCTCCCAGGTACCAACACAACGTTTTAGATACACTTCTTAAATCGCTCCTGTAGGCCCTGCCTTTGCGTGTTGTGTAGTGTTCACCATCAGACTACCACTTGCTGTTGAGTTGACTCTGACTCATGGCAACCCCATGTCTGTCAGAGTAGAGCTGTGCCTCATGGGGTTTTCAATGGCTGATTTTAAGGAAGTAGATTGCAAGGCCTTTCTTCTGAGGCACCTCCGGGTGAACTCAAATTATCAACCTTTAGGTTAGCAGCTGAGCATGATAACAGTTTCCACCACCCAGGGAATATTTAGCTATGAACCCTGGCCCCAGCACCTACCAGCTGTGTAATCTTAGAAAAATTAACTACCAAAGCCTCAGTTTTCTCTTCTATAAGACAAACATAATAATAGCACCTACTTCGTAGGATTATAGTGAGAATTAAATGAAATGACACAGGTAAAATACTTAGAACAGAGACTGGTTCATATGTATTAAAAAAACCCAAAGGCAAACCAGTTGCCGTTGAGTCAGTTCCAACTAATGGGGACCCTATAGACTGCAGAGTAGCACCGTGCTCCCTAGGGTTTTCATCGCTGGGTCTTTTCAGAAGCAGATCGCCCGGCCTTTCTTCCGAGTTGCCTCCAACCTGTCACTTAGTAGTTGAGTCCTAAACCTTTTGCAACACCCAGGGGCGGATGACCCAGTAAACAAGATAAGTACAGGCTTACTTGTAGTTACTAATCTGTAGTGAACGATTTCACATCGGTTTCACCACAGCAAATGTGCTGTGCAGGATGGTGAAACCCACGTGAGATCGCTCACTACAGATTAGTACGTAAGCACAAGTAAGCCTGTGCTTACCTTGCTTACTGGGTCATCAGCCCCAGTCAGGGATTGCAAATTTGAAAAGAGGCCCTAATTTTGTCGGAAGGTGCTGTGGGGTTGGGAGAGAGACAGATACGAGCCACACCTGGAAGCAGAAGCTTTGATGTGGGGAAAAAGTGTGAAGTTGTTCACTGCACCTGATGTAGTAACCGAGGTAAGCACTGTGCTCACCTGGCCTGTTGGATGATCTGCCCCTGCGACTAACGCGTATGTATTAGCGGTAAGTAGAAGTATTAGTGATTATCCTATTGTCTGTCGGTAAAAACTGCTCTGCGCAGCACGTAGTTTGATTTTTCGCTTAATTTCCCAAATAAACTACTAGTGATTCAGAGAACTAGGCAGTGGATTTCCATTTCTTTAACATGTTTCACTTCTTTTTTTTTCCTAATTAAGTCAATAAAGGAGTTCCAATCAAGGTGGCAAAATAGTAAAATGGCCCATTTAACTGAATTCCAAAAGAAACAATGGAGGGATTGGAATTAATGGGTACATGTTGCATATTTGATGTTTAAATCAACAGGAAGTTGTTTATAGAGAGGGGACCGATCCTAAAATCTCTGGAAAACACAGCTAATTATTCTAAAAGATTTGCAGAAGCAGAAACAGTCAGATATTTCATGCTTTATCTTTTTTTTCGTTTTTGATGCTTTGTTCGGTATACTTTCTGTAGTTCTGATAAAAGTTCGTTTAAAAACTCATTTGAATGTCTCTTTAACAGAGTGGGAGTACAAACGCTCTAATAATTTCTACCACTTTCATATTTAAAAATAATGCCCTCTAAACATTTACATTCAAGATTTGTTTTTCCTCAGATGTGTAAATAACACACAGTAATTTGCATCTCATGCATAAATCTCACTCTGTGGATGCAAATATTCACAGAAGTTCCTTGTTTCTCTTCTCTGTTTCCCCAGCCTGTGGTCCTTTGGTTGACTAATGTTTCCAGAGAGCTGGTGTGGGGTGGCGCATTGGTGGTTAGAAAACCATTCATACGTTACTGCTTTCTTACAATCAGTGGTAGGGAATTCAGAACTGTCTGATAGCTGTCTTCTACAATACGAATAAAAATATCTCCGAGTTTGTTATTTTCCCAGAATACACATGTCGTCTGTCAGTGGCGTGTGCAGATGTTGGCCGTGTGGGGATTTATCCAGAATGAATTTGCCCCTCAGCTTCCTTGCAGAGCAATATGAGCGCAACCTAAATCAATTGCAATTCGCTGGTGCCCCAGACAGCAGGCATTCATTTTGGGGAGGCCTGATAGGCTAAATGGACCTCATTGAGGCAGCTTCTTGGCACTTCATGTTATCAACCCTTAAAGTAGCTGGGACATTGAGTTACAAGAAGCTCCCCTCGGTTCTGCATTGATCATGCTGTCTGGTTAAACGCCGAGGCTTGTTTTATGCTGCGGATTTCCTGCACCAGCAGTTTCTTGCCTACTGATCATTTGCCGGCCGGGTCTCAGCAAATGGTAGAAGGGCCACCTGGGGAGAGCCTCGCCTCTGTGACAAAACGCACCTGCGTTATTTCTCTGGGTCATCCGCCTTTGGTACAACTACCTGTTTTCAGCAAGTGTCTGGTAACGCTTTGGATAATAGATGCTCTATGAAAATCAATTGCAATGCTCTCTGCTCATGCTGCTGTTTGCCTGCACCACCTTTTACCATTCGCAATTTGTCTTCTTTACTTTTGCCTGTTTTCTTCCTATCAGATGCGCAAAATCTTGTAGAAATAAAAATGATTTATTTATTCACTCTTTTTTTTTTTTTTTTGCTCATTCTCTAAAAAATTTAATAGGTACCCATCATGCACCTGCCAGCAGTAGCCCCACAGTAGGACGTGAGAAGCGCAGTAGGGGATCCTGGTCTTTAGAAGAACATAGATGTTTGAGAAGACCCACCAGCATACAAGCGTGAAACAGTGAATGGACAAGGCCAGGCAGTGCACTATAGAATCAAAGCCAATGAGGGCTTTAAGACTCAGGAGAACGGAGAAGCATGTAGGAGATGGAATGTTGTTGTTGTTGCTGTTGGGTGCTGTCGAGTCAGTTCCAACTCACAGCGACCCTACGTACAATGGAACGAAACACTGCCTGGTCCTGTGCCATCCTCACTCTCATCACTAGCTGAGTCCATCATTGCAGCCACTGTGTCAATCCATCTTGTTGAGGGTCTTCCTCTTTTTTGCTGATCCTCTACTTTGATGGAATAGTGAGAGAATAATATTAGATGATATTATTAGATAATATTGATAATAGAATAATATTCATAAGTTATCACTGAGCAGTCACCAAGCGCCAGCCACCATGCTAAGTAAAAATCCAGTTGCCCTTGAGTTGACTCTGACTCATGGAGACCCCATGTGTGTCTAAGTAAACTGTGCTCCATAAGGTTTTCAATGGCCGATTTTTCAGAAGTAGATCACCAGGCCTTCCTTCTGAGGTAACTCTGGGTGGACTCTAGTCTTTTGGTTAGCAGTTGAATGGATTAGCACCACCCTGGGACTCCACCATTCTAAGTATTTTATATACATCATCTCACTTGGTACATCCCGGTGACACCTTTATGAAGCATGCATCATTGTTGTGTTGTGCCTTCAAATCGATTCTGACTCATAGAGACCCCATGTGACAGAGTACAACTACCCCATAGAGTTTCCTAGGCTGTAATCTCTATGGGAGCAGATAGCCAGGCCTTTTCTCCCGAGGAACTGCTGATGGGTTCCAATTGCCCGCCTTTCGGTTAGCAGCCGAGCGCTTAATCATTGCATTGCCAGGGCTCCTGTATTGTTACTACTCCACAAATCAGCAGTCTTCGTGGAGGAGGGCGGGATTTGAGCAGGACTTTGAAGAAGTTGAATTTGAACAGGTCGTGAGGAGGGAAGCATTTCCTGGTAGGTGAGTTAGCACATCAGCAAAGCCTTGGCAGTGAGGTTCAGAGAGATCGTCTGAGGGAAATGAGGCCAGCTGGGCCAGACAGAGGAGCTCAGTTGGGAGGGACAGAAGACAGGGTTAGTTAGGTGGGTGTGAAGTCAGATTAGGTGAGGCCTTCCACAGCAGGCAGAGGAATTTGGGCTTTGTCTTATAAGCATGGAGATTCTTTTGAGGTGTTTGGGTGGGTAATGACCAAATATAAGGTTACATGCAGCCATCAAATGGTTCAGTGACGTAGGAACTGAACTGAAACGTTATCATCATCATGGAATTAATTTCTATTAGGTTCCCGTCAAGGTCTGGGTACTTTGTAAGGCAAAAAATACCGCTAACATCCACTCCAGCCTACAGTGCCAGTCCATGCCCAACTGCTTTCTCAGAGCCCTGGACCCTGGCAGTGCCTCCACCCCTATACACACACACACACACAGACACATAGACAGACACACCTACGGAGACACACATATACCTACAGACACAAACACACACTCAAACACACATAGACACAAACACACACTCAAACACACACAGACACGCACGTACAGAAACACACAGGGACATGCATATACACACAGGCACACATATACACACAGGCACAGATGTACACACAGGCACAGATGTACACACTCACACCACATATACACACACCATACATACATGCACATGCACACACAGACACACATACACATATGCACACACAGAGACACACGTACACACAGACACCTCATCATGTATACATACAGACACACACAGACATGCACATCACATATACATACAGACACACATACACACAGATACCCACATCACATATACATATAGACACACATACACACAGACACACACATACACACAGACACCCACATCACATATACATACAGACACACACACACACAGACACCACATCACATATACATACAGACACACACATACACACAGACACCACATCACATATACATACAGACACACATCACATATACATGCAGACACACACATACACACAGATACCCCCAGCACATATACATACAGACACACATACACACAGACACGTGTACATACAGACACCCACATCACATATACACACAGATACACGTACATATATACACATCACATATACATGCAGACACACACATACACACAGACACCCACATCACGTATACATACAGACACACATACACACATAGACACAAACACACACACAAACACGCATAGACATGCATGTACAGAAACACACAGGGACAAGCATATACACACAGGCACACATATACACACAGGCACAGATGCACACACTCACACCACATATACACACACCACACATTCACGCACACACACACACTGACACGCATACACACATATGCACACACAGAGACACACATCACACACATGCACACACAGAGACACACATACACACAGACACCCACATCTCATATGCATACAGATACACATACACACAGACACCCACATCACATATACACACAGACACGCATACACAGAGACACCACATCACATATACATACACATACATACGGACACCCACACCATATACATACACACCACACACAGACATACACACAAAAATAGTCATTTCATAAGGTTCAACATATATTTGGCTAAGTATGTTTGAGAGAGACAGAGAGAGAAAAAATTTACATATGTTGAACCTTATGAAATGACTATTTTTGCGGGTGAAAAATGGTTGAATATTGGCAATTTTGTATCATTCATCCTGACATGTACATATGCATGTGTGGGTGAGTGTATGTATGCTTGTGTGTGTATGTGTACATATATTTAGGGAGAGAGAAGCAGCCTGTCTTTAAAACCAAAAACCAAACCCATTGCCATCGAGTCGATTCTGACTCATAGCAACCCTACAGGACAGAGCAGAACTGCCCCATAGGGTTTCCAAAGCTGTAGTCTTGACAGAAGCAGACTGCCACGTCTTTCTCCTGCAGAGTGGCTGGTGGGTTTGAACCACCGACCTTTTGGTTAGCAGCTGAGCACTTAATCACTGTGCCACCAGGGCTCCTGCCTGACTCTAAGTACTATGAAATATTCCAGATTACCTCTGAGAAATTTCTCTTATACCTTAAGCCCATGTGAGGTGAGTGTCCCATACCTGTAACCAGAAGATCGTTAACGGAGACCAAACTTAGTGTCTGATGGCAAAATATTTGCTATCAAAAGGAGCAAAGAAGACTAGTAATTTCACATCATTAGCTCCGCTCTCCAGACAAGTTAGACAGACATGAACTGGTAATCCCTGGATACCTGAAGGACTTAGCAGGACATAGATGCTTACTGAACTTGGTGCACTCATGTTCATTCTACTCTGCTCTTTCCTTTCTCCTCAGGGTTCAGGGAAAATGGAGCCGCCATCTTAAGCTCCAGCCTTTGCACTGCCCTTCACCCCACCTCAGGGGTCTCTATAACCACCCCATTCTCCTCTGTCCTTGCTGGGGTATCCTGCGAGAGTTGGTCTCCCTACCAAAGCCACTGACTCCAAACATCGCTTGCCTTTCTGCTTCCATCTCAACACATCTAGCCTTCCCGTCTACCATCTTGGAGTCGTGCTCTGTGGTTACTTTAATCATCGAATTGCACCCTTCTTAGGTAAAGTCTTTGCACGTTTCCACGTTAGGAGATGCTTTGAGTGACTGAAGTTGGGAATTCATATCTGCCACAGTCTTACTCCAGGTTAGCTGAGAAATGTTTTTGGGGTGCAGATGTTCTTAAGATTATACCTCAAAGGCGATCGTTTCTGTTTCTCACTTCAAAATTCTATGAATATTTAATGAATGACTGTATGATTGGTGTGCCAGTTCCAAGCTGCCTTCACCTATGTCATCCCTTCACTTCACCCAACTATTGTCCTTTTGGACTCTATAGCATGACCATCCTGCTAAATGTCTCTCATGCCACGACAAGAGTATTATTTAGATACATGGATGTTTCTTCATATAAAAAGTTTTGACAACTAGTGTTTTTCTTTTATGGAGGAGGCTGAAGAAGCATTGAAAGATTGTTTGATTAGAGCCAGAGTAAATGTAGAGCAATGGTAGAAATTATTTTAGTTGTTTCTGTAGCGGATAGTTATGCTGTCAGGAGTTGGATGGTCAACAACACAATAGAGAAAGATTATTTTAGGAGGAGATGAAAGGTTGAGGAGAACAGGGGCAAGAGGAGGGGATGTGTGTAGGAGTTTTGTTGTAATATGACCCAATTTGGATTTTATTTGGCCTAATTTCAAGGGCTTAAGGATAATTTGGGAAGACTGATGTTAGGTGCTGTCAAGTTGGTTCTGATTCATACGACCCTACGTACAACAGAATGGAACACTGCTGGGTCCTTCTCCAATCTACAGTCATTGTTATGTTTGAGCCCATTGTTGCAGCCACTGTGTCATTCCCTCTCGAAGAGGGTCTTCCTCTTTTTTGCCAACCCTCTACTTACCAAGCATGATGTCTTATTTCAGGGACAGTTCCCTCCTGATAACATGTCCAAAGTAGATAAGATGAAGTCTTGCCATCCTTGCATCCAAGGAGCACCCTGGCTATATTTCTTCCAAGACAGACTTATTTGTTCTTCGGACAGGCACTGGTATATTCAATGTTCTTTGCCAACATCATAATTCAAAGGCATCAATTCTTCTGTGGTCTTCCTTATTCACTGACCAACTTTTGCACACATATAAGGTGACTGAAAATACCATGGCTTGGGTCAGGCCCACCTTAGTCCTCAAAGTGGCATTTTTACTTTTCAAAACTTTAAAGAGGTTTTTTTGCAGCAGATTTGCCCAGTGTAATGCATGGTTTGGTTTCTTGACTGCTGCTTCCATGGCCCTTGATTATGAATCCAAGTAAAATGAAATCCTTGACAACTTCAATCTTTTCTCCATTTATCATGATGTTGCTTACTGGTCCAGTTGCAAGGATTTTTGTTTCCTTTATGTTGAAGTGTAATCCATACTGAAGCCTGTAGTCTTTGATCTTCATCAGTAAATGCTTCAAGTGCTATTCACTTTCAGCAAGCAAGGTTGTGTCATCTGCATAAGGACGGTTGTTAATGAGTCTTTCTCTAATCCTGATGTTGCATTTTTCTTCATATATAGTCCTGTTTCTCAGATTATTTGCTCATCATACAGATTGAATAAGTATGATGAAAGGATACAACCCTGACGCACACCTTTCCTGATTTTAAACCATGTGGTATCCCTTAGCACTGTTCGAAGGACTGCCCCTTGTTCTATGCACAGGTTCCTCACGAGCACAATTAAGTGTTCTGGAATTCCCATTCTTTACAATGTTCTCCATAATTTGTTATGATCTACCAGTCAAATGCCTTTGCATAGGCAATAATACACAGGTAAACATCTTTCTGGTATTCTCTGCTTTCAGCCAAGATCCATCTGACATCAGCAATGATAGTTGCATCCGTTTGTTGAAACATCTCACTTGGTATTCCGTCAATCCCTGGAGACGTGTTTTTTGCCAATACCTTCAGTGCAGCTTGGACTTCTTCCTTCAGTACTGTCGGTTCTCGATCATATGCTACCTCCTGAAATGGTTGAACGTCCCCCAATTCTTTTTGGTACAGTGAGTCTGTGTATTCCTTCCGTCTTCTTTGGATGCTTCGTGTGTCATTCAATATTTTGCCCTTAGAATCCTTTGAAATTGCAACTCAAAGCTTGAATTTTTCTTCAGTTCTTTTGACTTGAGAAACGCTGAGCATGTTCTTCCCCCCTGGACTTAGAGGTTAGGATTGAGGGTGCTTATGGAAAGGAGTTTATCTTTACCTGTAATATTTTATTTATTCTGAAGGATAGGCTAGGTGAATATACTACTAATTTATTTTTTGACTATGCTCAGAAAAGAAAAGTCTAAAAGCAGTAAGACTAAATATAACATGTATTACTTCTAGCGATGGGAACTTGGAACTTGGGTTATTGTTATTAACTTTGTATTTGTATTTTTTAAAACTTCTCAAAAAATCACTTTTATCAAAGGTTATTTTGTGCTGTTAAGGAAGTACCTACATTTGCTCAAGCCATGTTCTCTGCTCAAATGCAGTGCTAAATAGGATTTTTGGAGGAAGGAGAGAAACTGGGAGTGAATAAGATTAAGTTTTTTTTCTGTTTGGAAGAAGACTGCCTCAGAGTGTACTTAATCAGGGATCACTCTAAATATTTATTCTACTATTTTAAAAAGGAGTTATATGTTTATAGAAGGGGAAACGGCTGGCTGGTCGGCTGGTTCAGATAAGCACGCATTCTGCTTCTCTCGGGGCATTCGTGCCTGGGGGAGCATCTCCCTGCCACAACATGCCAATTAACAGAAGCCACTGTTCTTGGATTGACACAACCCGTTTAATTAACTGGCCTATGTGGTTTTGTCACACAAACCCTAACTTAGCAGCTCTGCTCCTGCTCCAGCCCCATTCAGAGTGCAGGAAGAAGCAATCTGCTGCTAGCAGGTTGGGATCCTCCTCTGCCTCCACTGATTAGCAGAGGGCAGGCCCCCAGCACTCTCGCCCCTCTGTGCTTCCCATCAGAGTGTTCAGTGGATGGGCTTGGCCTTGTGCCTAACTGTGGAAGTGCCGGAGACCCGAGACCCTACTCTGCTCTGCACTTCTTCCCTACATCCGAGGATGGCCAAAATGCTGCCTCATCCTTTCTGCCTCCACCCTGTGAATGTCCCCGGTTTCTCCAAGCCCATCAGGGACTGATACCTGGATACCCTGCTTGACTAGGGGGCCCGCTCCTGCTGTATTTCTGCCTGCCCCAATTCCAGGCGAACTGGGCCATGCTGCTGTTTTCCTTGTCTTGTCTTGCTTGAATGGACTTTAGGGCCTGATACCACTTAGGGCTAGGTAAAACACATAACAAACAAGCAAACCCGATGCTCTAGAGTGGATTCCGCCTCACAGCGACCCTGTAGGACAGAGTAGAACTGCCCCATAGCGTTCCAAGGAGTGGCTGGTGAATTTGAATTGCCAGCCCTTTGGTTAGCAGCGGAGCTCTTAACCACCGCACCACCAGGCCTAGGTAGTCGCATTATCTCTGCCTTCCACTATTGGAACTTGGCCACTTCCCTTTCACTAGATCTCCCTGGAATCCTGGCGTTTGACTCAGGCAGGAGTGAGTGGGCTGGTCTCTGGCGGCCTTGCCATTCCCTGGGTAGTTCTCATCACTGTGCTCATCCTCACGGTCAGCATGGAACATGACTAGACCCATTCTCCAGCTCCTTAGGAGCCCTCGACCCTGTGCCACCAGGGCTCCCTAATTACAGTGCGTCATCGTAATTAATGGTCTATCTTTTCCAGCGTTTCCAGATCTTTATTCTTGCGACTCTCATGACTTTGTCACATTTGGGAAATTAAAGTATTCTTAACTTCAGGAGACTGACAATATTGTGACATAGTCCCCTTATCATTCCAGACAGACTCGGTCTATATTCTTCACTTCCTAGGGACCAACTGTATATCTTTTGTCAATTTGTGTTTGATTCACATGGTAAACCCGAGTTGTGGGTTTATAGATGTTTCCTTTGAAGGACAAAGCATGAAAGGTATTTTCTTAAATGCTTTTTTTGGTTTTGTTTGGCAAATCATGCTATTTTTAAACTGTAATACTTCAAGTGCATCATGTACAACCGATAGCTTTGCAAAAAGAGATGCTGTAAGACTTGGTCTCATAATACAGCTGAAAATTAGGTATACAAGTTTGATCTATCCGTTGACGGATTAACAACCGCAAGATCTGGACTTTCGATTAGTGATGGAAGCTTTGATGTATCATTAAGCAAACTCCTTCAAGCCTTAGCTTTCTATTTTCCTAGGAAAGCAACTTTCTAGTGAGCTGATGCAACTTTCTTTTCCTCTGTCAAACATTGTAACTTGTTCTGCTAGTAACAACATTGCTCTATATTTTCAGTGAGTACATCTTCTTTGTTTATATGATTTAACTGCAATTCCGGGGGCATTGGTGGTTCAGGGGTGGAATTCTCCCCTTCCATGCAGGAGACCTGGGTGCGATTCCAGGTCAATGCACCTCACGCACGGCCACCACCCATGTGTTAGTGGAGGGTTGTGTGTTGCTATGAGGCTGGACAGTTTTCAGCAGAGCTTCCAGAGTAAGACAGACTAGGAAGAAAGGCCTGGATAGCTACTTCTGAAAATTAGCCAATGAACACTCTATGGATTACAACGGATAGCAGTCCTATCTGCAACTGATCCTGGGGATGACTCAGGACGGGGCAGCATTTCATCTACTGTACATGGAGTTGCCATGAGTCAGTGGCCAACTTCTCAGCAGCTAACAACAACTACAACTCACTTTGGTGAATTTTTGCTCGTCTTTCCCTAATCAGAACTCCAAAAGACAGGTGGATTTGGACAGGATTCTAGAATGCTTCTGCAGACATAAGTTTCTTTGAGAGAATTTGGCCCTGACAGGGAGGAGCAGATGGGTTCTACTTGCTCCGTTTGGTGCTGATTTCATTGGTTACTGCTCACTTAGCCCCAGAGCTAATATTACTACCGTTTTAAATATTATTCAATGATGGGACTAATGTCTCACTCCGAACTCTGCTGTACAAGGTGTTAGCCACATTAATTGAACGGGGTTAGATGTTTATCCCCCAGAGGAAGGGAAATCCAATCAACGTGGTGTCTGTCTCTTATAGGTGAATCTGTAGACATCTGTGAACTCTGTCATCGAACTCTTTTCCATTCTCACTGATGGGCAGTGATTACATTTTTGTGGGGTGCCGAGAGATAACCTGTCAGGACTCAGGTTAATGACTTTTTTTTTTCTGCTGTGTTTCATAATAACACTAGTGCTTTAATAACTGCAACCTTTTTATGTGAGAGGTCTCTGGAGACTTGAAATTGGCAACAATAAAATCACCTATCTTCTTTTCAACAATAACTATAGAGCTAGTTGTGTTGCAAAGAGGCACCATAAAAAGGGTCGCCCTGGAATCACAAAAAGACTGCCCACTGCTCTGTCGCTCTCGCAGATTCTCGGTGTTGGCATTCTCAGAGTGCTCCGTCTTTTTCCCCCTTCTTTATGGTGATCTCGAAGTTTGAGTGCCTAAAACCAAGCCTAATGGGTTGTTGAGAAGCCACAATAATGTAATTGTATTCCATCATTATAATTTGTTTTCAGGAGGCATATTTTTAATTATTTGCATGAATAATGTAATTATGTATTCATGCCAATACAATTCTGATAATTAATTTACATGATGGAAATTTCTTAATGATTTTGATGTCAGTGTTAATAGCAACGTCTGATAGCTGATCTGCGGATGTTGACATAAATTTAATTTTTAATAGATTATTGCCAACACCACCAGCACTCTAAAACTACTTTGCGGCAAAGAAAAAAATCCACTGGGGAAGAACTTCAATGAAAGAGAGTGAACCTTGTACGGGGTTTAGAGGTCCGGAACAAAATAAACGCACTCAGATGTGACAGATGACTTACTTGGACATAGGCTGGTGAAAATGAGCCAGTCAAAAGCTTGTAGCGTCCCATAAAAAAGAGCTTGCTGTGAACATATTTTACGTGCTGGAAGAAGTGGCTCTTGAAGACACTTTTTTTTTTTTTTTTGGCTTCCATAATTTTTTTTTCCTAAAAATATTTCAAAAAGTTTTTGAAGCCTTTGGAGTGTGACTTTTATATTTTGTCCTTGATAGTTAAATTTTTTTTGAAAAAATTAATAGGGAGAATGATATGCTTCCATTATTTTAACTTATAGAACAAAAAAATTATTATGTATGTTGAAGAAACAGTTTATTTTAACCTGTTTCACTTTGTTAAATGACTGAGCTACTACAATCCATTATAAGAGCGTGAACTCTGTTAATGATGTAATCTCCCCAGGTGGCCCGTACCAGAGGGCTCTATAGAAAAAACAGTAGTCCTCAGTTTACACAGTGGAGGGGCTATTGTATAGCCTCAGAGTGTTCATCTCAGCGGTGAAAACAGCAAATGGGCCCCCTCTCACCCAGCTTCATATCTATCTATCTATACACATACATACTATATATACACGAATATATAGTATACTATGTTTATACACGTATATACAGTAGATAGATAGATGATGGATGGATAGATGGATAGATGGATAGATGGATAGATGGATAGATGGATAGATGGATAGATAGATGGATAGATGGATAGATAGATGGGTAGATGATAGATGGATAGATAGATAGATGGATGGATAGATAAAAAAAAAAGTTGCTTTTGAGTTGACTTTGACTCATGAGTCAACTTGGACTCACGGTGACTCCATATGTGTCAGAACACAACTATGCTTCATAGAGTTGTCAACGGCTGATTTTCCATAAGTAGATTGCCAGGCCTTTTTTCTGTGTAGACTCAAACCTCCAACCTTTTGGTTATCAGCCAAGTGCGTTAACCATTTGTACCACCTAGGCAAGCTGCCTATCTCTCTGTATATTTCTGGTTTTAGCAACAGTTGAATTTTATAGGCCTGTTATTTTTTAAGTGGAAAAAATCCTCCAACATCCTGACTCTCCTGGTCCTCTGTCTTTGTCTAACAGGGCTGCTTTTACAGGCTCTGCCCCTCACGTGTAACTACAGGCGCCTCCTTCTCTAAGCTGGCATTGGCGCCCATCATGTGGAATGCTTGGGACTGCTTCGTAGAGGCTGTACTGCTACTTCCCAGTCATCCAAAGTCCCTACTGTGACTCAAGTTTTTTACAGGAATCAGACACTTGAATAAAGTGAATGTTGGGATGTAATAAAGAATTTCAAGGCCAGTTATAATTTTAACTTGCTTTTGGCTTTTGAAATGTTGTATTGGGGCAGGAGGCTGAAGCATATGGAAAAACCCTTCATGCAGCCTTCTGTATAGTAACTGGGTTAATTAAGGTCATCCTGAATCAGAAAAAGAAAGAAGGGAAGTAGTCTACTGTTGTGGTTGTTAGCGGCCCTCGAGTTGGCCCCCAGCTCATGGTCACCCCATGTACAACTGAATAAAGTGAATCGTACCATTGTGATCCGGGGGGTTTTCGTTTGCTGACTTTTGGAAGTAGATCTTCAGGCCTTTCCTCTTAGTCTGTCTTCGTCTGGAAGCTCTGCTGACACCTGTTCAACATCATAGCTACAAGCAATCAACCACTGACAGGTGGGTGGTGGCTGCACTTGAGGTGCATTGGCCGGGAATTGAACTTGGGTCTCAAGCATGAAAGGTGAGAGTTCTACCATTGGACCACTGGTGTCCTCAGTCTTGTCGTTGTTGTTTGGTGCCATCAAGTCAGTTCCGACTCATAGCAACCCTACATACAAGAGAACAAAACACTGCCCAGTCCTGCACCATCCTCACAATTGTTGCTATGCTTGAGCCCCTGGTTGCAGCCACTGTGTCAGTCCATCTCATCGAGGGTCTTCCTCTTTTTTGCTGACCCTCTACGAAGCATGATGTCCTTCTCCAGGGACTGGTCCCTCCTGATAACGTGTCCTCAGTCTACTAGTAGATACTTTTGTCTGCCCAAATATGCTCTACATCCATGCCATCTGCAACAGTGACAGAGTTACCCATTAGCTGTGAGCGAACTGATCTTAGCTACTTGTGTTTGAAAAGTGGTTTTCCTAGGGCAGTAATTAGTAAGCAGCAGATATGAAATATAGTTTGTTTTGTTTCTCTCCTTATTGGATAAAGTCTGACTGTTGATCACAAGCAGAACACATTCACGTTCACTGTCTTCACTCTTATGGAGCCCTGGTGGTGCAGTGGTTAAGTGCTCAGCTGGGAACCAGAAGGTCAGCAGTTTGAACCCACCAGTTGCTCCACCGGCGAAAGATGTGGCAGTCTGCTTCCATAAAGATTTACAGCGTTCAAAACCCTATGGGGCAGTTCTACTCTGTCCTATAGGGTCACTGTGAGTTGGAATCGGCTTGATGGCAAGGGGTTTGGTTTTGGTTTTTATCTTCCCACTTTATCCCTCTTCCATTCTCACATCTAGAAAAACATCAGCATAAAAGGAAGGATAGAAAAAAGTTAGAATATATAAAAGGATAAGCTGCATTAATGAGTAGATTCTGCAAACTTGATTTGATAAATATTTTGATGGTGCCTATTTTGATAGGTTGGTTAAAAAAACTTTACAGCTACTGAAAACTGAAATATGATTTTGAAAGTTTCCGAACAAAACTATGCATTACGCGATTTTCAGAATTTACTAAAATGTGTGAAATCACTTCCTACGGACTTTGCTGGAATAGAATTGATATTTATGAATTTAACATATCAATACCAATTCAAAATAAATTCCTTGTAACTCAAGAAAAAAGTTTACATTTGACACTGAACAACTTTTCAAAACTGTTACACTATATTTAAACTCTTTCATTTTACTGATTTCTAATTGCTTTGAAAAAGTATTATGTTTATGAATACCATATTTTTACACAAAAAATGCTTCCTCCCATGAAGCATTTTCATAAGCACTGCTATGCCATTCTGTTACACGTTGCTGTAAAAAAATTAGCATAGCATGCTTATAAAGATACTTGTAGGAGAGAGGGAGCGGTTGGCAAACAAACTCAGAAGGCACATGTTATCTGTGTAAAAATACACTATAGTATATAGTTCTTGCATAAAAACTTAAGAAATATGCTTTGACTAAATCATGAATCACATATTACAAGTACTGTGGACATTTTTGCTTTAGATATTCACACATATGCTATTTGCAGTTGTTTACATATGTTAGGATCCCTTGCATTTAAATAGCTCATTATGTAAATATTGTGGAACACTTGGATATTTATTTTCATGGAAACTTCCACACAGTCACTAAACTAAGATGTTATCTTAATGTTGACTGTTATATTGGATGTTCAGTAAAGAACTCATTAATATTAAAATCTACATCCAATCATGTTTAACTTTTGAAAGTTAAAAAATAGGGCTCTTATTTTAAATAAATATATTTAGCAGATTCTATTTGACCCTAGAAGCCCTGGTGGCGCAGCGGTTAAGAGCTTGGCTGCTAACCAAAAGGTGTGCAGTTGGAATCTACCGGCTGCTCCTTGGAAACCCTATGGGGCAGTTCTACTCTGTCCTGAGGGTCACTATGGGCTATAGGTTCGAATTGACTTGACGACAACAGATTTGGGTTTGGTTATTCGACACTAAGAATTATGGTGATCAGTCTTTAGGTAACTCGATTTGATTTTGCTTTGCTTATCTTCTGACTAGGGAAGTCCTCATTTTCCATTGGACAGTTGAACCCTTGACAGCAAGGAGTTAATTGTGAATTTCTTGCCTGCGCAATGCATTTTGCATGCAAGGCCATTTTAGTACTGGGTCCAGGTTTGGATTGGTCTAGCTAAGTTCTTCAGTGCCAACAACAGCCCTGGTAAGCCAAGACCAATTGCAGATCATTTTTAATCCTGTTCTTAGGCGGGTATTACTCACCCTGAGAATTGTCCACTTTTATTTTGCATCTATTGACCTACTCAGGACTGCGGCAGAATGACATCAGCTTTGGGAAGTCCAGCCACTGACTCAGAATCAGATGGAGCCTGGACAAGTGGCAAATCAAGTGGGTGTTAGAATTGCAATGAAGAGATGAAAAGTTCATATGTTAAGTGCTAGACTTAGACGCAGGAAACTGGAGTTCTCCTCCAGTAATTAGCCCAGTAAACTTCACAACTGGGCTAATTAACCTCTAGGAGCCTTGGTTTCCTTATTGATAGAGCAAGGGTAACAGTAAATGGTCTCTTGGGTTCTTTTAATGTCTAATATTTTATGATTGTAAGTTTGTAGATGTCATTATTAAAACACACACACATAGGGAATGGTGAAAACGGAAACACCCATCCTATATCAACTCTAAAAAAGGATGTATGGTAAAGAAAGTCATGGAGGGACCATATACAGCATTGTCCAAGGAGGAAGGACATTTTGATCTGGGGACTCAAAACTGTTAACAGTTTATCAGAAAGATAGACTACTTGAGTGAGATGCTATGTGTAAAGCACCCACATAGCAGAAGCTCAAAAAATGGAGGCATTGATTACCGTCTCTTTCTACAGAAAACATTCATGTATACCAACACTAAATGGATGTATTTGACATTTAACTTTAATAAAATAGCATTTAAGTTTTTGTAACTCTCTTGTGCTCTTGATTAGTGTGTTCAAGTTGCCCTAAAACTCCAGTACAGTGTAGGGCAATGAAGCTGAGTTATCCTAATGATCTGGGGCTCCTTGTTTGGGTACTCGTTTTGTGTACGCGTCAGGAGAAGGATTGCTCTGAGATCAGCTGGGGAGTAGGAAGGGCTGGTGCCTCAGAGGAATGGACAACACACAATTAGCTCCTCAGGATGATCACATCTGAAGAACTTTCGGCCCCAAGGGAAGACAAAATGAAAATTAACTTCCTGCTTGGTGTTTGATTATTTTGGAAAACCAGCCAGTTTTCCAACCCTAATTTGTTGTTGCTAGGTGCCATTGAGTCAATTCTGCCTCACAGAGACCCCATGTGACAGTGTAGAACTGCCCCCATAGGATTTTCTAGGCCGGAATCTTTACGGGAGCTGATCGCCAGGTCTTTCTCCCTCGAAGCCTCCGAGTGGGTTTGAACTGCAGACCTTTCAGTTAGTAGCTGAGGGCTTAACAATTGTGCCACCAAGGCTCCTCCCAACCCTTATTAATCCAAAAAAAAAAAAAAAAAAATCAAAGCCATTGCCATCAAGTCAATTCTAACTCATAGCGACCCTATAGGACAGAATAGAACTGCCCCTCAGGATTTCCAAGGAGCGCCTGGTAGATTCAAACTGCTGACCTTTTGGTTAGCAGCCGTAGCTCTTAAACTGCTGGAGAGATTGGTGAATGGGTGGAGTTGCATGCTTGCTCAAGGGTAGCACAGGCAACGAAGCCCAAGAAAAGTACTAAAATGCTTCTCAATCTCCATAGTTTGTCAGTTGACTAAAGAACAAAATCTTCTTCAAATGGAAAAATTCCTTTGGAGAACAATGGGATTATTTTAATTGAGCAAAAATCTGAAAACTTCCCTTTGATTACTGCTTCCTGTCTTTCTTTTCAGTCTCTCTCGGGGGGTCTCATCTTGCCTTAGTATCAAACTTCTTGGGAGTATGGTCCGTATCTTCCCTGTACCATTTATGCCTTAACCCCTTATTGTTTGGATTTTACCTTCATCATTTTGCCCTAAGTCTCTCAAGGCATTCAGTCATGACTTCCTATTTGCCTTATGATGTCTGTTCTCCAGTTCTCACCTCCTTCTATTACTCTAGAGCATTTGACCTGCTGAACCACTTCATCCTTAAATTTCTTTCCACCCATAGAGTTTTGACATCATTCTGTCCTACCTCTCTGGCTAAATCCCATGCTCCTTGACTGGTTCTTCTATTTCTATGCACTCCTCCCTTCTTCTTTTCTTACTCTGTGTGTATTCCTTTCGTGATCTCAACCAATTCACATAACTTCAACCCCCCCAACTCTATTCAGACAACTTCTATATCTAGCTCTCTTGCTTTGCTCTTTCAACTAAGTTTCAAACCCATGTTTTAAGCTTCCTACTAAGCAGTTCCTTTTAGATGTATTACTATCATATCAAACTCTAAAGTGGCAGTGGATGTGGAAATTGGAGGCAAGATTTGGTAGACATTCCAGCAAAATTGTATTTAGAAGTTAGCATCTGACTGGATGTGGAATATGAGAGAGAAGGAAAACTCAGAGACAACATAATGAGCGAGGGGAGGCAACTTTCTGAGGCCTTGTCTGTGGGTCTCTCTTTTCTTTTTCTAAGAATAATATCTTTCTTGAAGATCTTACTCCTTGAGGTCAACCTCTGTGACCCACAGATCCCTCTCTAGACATGATCTCTTTTATGAGCTCGAGATCCAAAGAAGCAGCTGCCTACTGAACATCTCCATCCACATATTCTCCTGGCACCTTAAATCCAGCACATCTGAAATGAAACTCATAATCCTCCTCCCCAAATTTCATTTCTTCTTCATATTTATGACAATGGTTTCATAATGATCATAACTTCCCACATTTGAAATTCATCTCTTTCTCCTCCATGTTATCTAATCCTACCTTTTATATGAAATCACTGCCTATCCTTTCAAGTTTACCTCTGTAAGGTTTGTCACATATGCTTCCTCTTTCCTATCTCCGGTGTCATCTTCTTGACTTGAGCCTCTTATGATAGATTGGATTGGACTGTTGTTCAGACTATTCCCTGTCTCTTGCTCATTTCTGTGCGAGGTGTACCATCCCTGTTCTATTAATGTTAGGCTTGACCAGATGACTCATTTGGACAGTGGGATGTTAACACACCAAACAGAGGCTTGAAATGTATTTACATAATTGGGTTTAAGCTCTTGTGCTTCTGCCCTGGCCATGACAAGAACATGCCTGAGTTAGCACCCTGGTCCCAGGAGAGGGATGTAAGATATGTGGAGCAGGGTAGGTCAGCCCAGCCAAGCCCAGCCTAGACTAGCTGACTTCCAGCCAACCTGAACATCTGTGACCTAAATAACAGTTTACAGTTGTATGCTGCTGAGATTTTGCAGTTATTTTCAATGCAACATTATTGTGACCAGTTACCTGACATGTGCATTTCCATTCTAACAGCTGACGTTTACAATTCTGCTCTCTCTCTGCCCAACTCCATCCCCTCCTTCACACTTTGTATTCTACCATTCCTAAAGCACATGTGTGGTCATGGTCCTCCTGCTCAACACCTTTCAGGGGCTCTCCATGTACATGGAGTTGGTCCACCTGCACGGCTGGTCGGTGAAGGCCCAGAATGTGGTTCATCCTCCCTTTCAAGGTTCACCTCTCGCTCTTTTCCTATCTGTGAACTGCAGTCAAGAAGGGGATTGGTGGTTCAGTGGTAGAATTCACGCCTTCCGTACTGGAGACGGGGTTTGATTTCAGCCAATGTACCACATGCACAGTCAGTGGAGGCTTGCATGTGGCTGTGATGCTGAACAGGTTTTGTGGAGCTTCCAGACTAAGATGGACTAACAAGAAAGGCATGGAGATCTGCTTCCCAAAATCAGCCAAAGAAAATTCCATAGATCACAACAGTCTATTCTGCAACCAGTCATGAGGATGGAGCAGGACCGGCCAGCCCCGAGTTGGGGCTGACTTGATGGCAGCTAACAACGACAATAAGAGCTGCAGTCAAACCTATGTGCTGACACACCCAGAATGCACCTAGGGTTGCTTCCTGGTGTCTTGCTTCATCTTGTTCCATTGGCTTGAATTATTTGCCCCATATTGTTTATCAGCTTTGAAATTCTGAACATCTTTCAAGACTGGTTCTTGAAGCCATCACCCTAGAAATTCTTTGTCATGCTTTCAGTTGGCTATGATCTCTTCCTCCTGTCAACACCTTTCCGGTTGTCTCTTTACTTATGACACTTTTTTGGTGTATTTATCTCCCCACTACTTCTCCACTGTCCCCTTGTAAGTTTGGTTGTAAACTCTGTTTTTCTCCCCAGTTTTGTTGTGTTCTGTAGTTTGTAAGTCAGTGCATTACAAAGTAGGGTCTCAACTTTTATTTGAATTGAGTTGGAAAAAAAAATTGTATTTCCCCCAATACCTGAAAATCACCTGCAGTAATAGAATGGAATTTTAAATTGCTTTGTGCTGGGGAGAAGTGTGTTATTTACCGTGAGTCATTCTGTGCCCGGGCACTTTGCCTCAGGAGGAATAAGTAGCTTAATACAGTCACAGCTCTGCCTGGAGCCACAGGGATCCTTGGCACTGGGAAGACAGACTCTCAGGCCTTGGAGAGGAGTGTGGGAAGATAAGCTTTGCAGTGTCCCTCTGGAGCCTGGGCTGCCAAGGCTGATCTAGGTCAATGTCTACCCCAGGGATGGGACAGCAGTTTCTAGAAAATTAGAAACCATCTCCAGATCAAATGAAATCCCTTAGAACACTGTGCCCATTCATTCATTAATTATACTTCATTTATTGCCACTTTACCACTTGCAGTTTAGAACTAGAGACACATGGCAATTTCAGCCCAAATGGCAAAGTGCGAGATAGCAGAAATCTCTGGACACTCTGGGCTGGCGGTGTACTTTAGCGGGGAAGTCAGTCATGCCCTAGCTCATGCCTTGAGACTCCCGAAGGGGAATGTTTCATCCAGGACTAGGAGGGATCGATCAGTACATATGACTCAAGGCCCCACTGGAGAACAGGGTTAGGATAGCCAAGACTCCATCCTTTGTCCCTAGAATGTCTAAACCACTTTGTCTTCCTTCTATGGACTGGGAAATAGCTGTTGTATGCTTTGTTACTAGCTGCCATCAGGTCGACTGTGACTCATGGCTAACCATTCTGTGCAGAGTAGAACTGCTCCATAGGGTTTTCAAGCCTGTGACCTTTCAGAAGCAGATCATCACGCCTGTCTTTGGGGCACCTCTTGGTGCGCTGGAACCACCAACCTTTGGGCTAATAGTCAAGTGCTTAACCATTTGAGTTACCCAGAGGCTTCTATTGTATGTTTTAGTGCAAGTCATTTGGGCTGTAGAAAAATCTGGAAAACTTTATCTGGATTGGTTATGCCAATACTAACTAATGATCCAACAAATACGTTATAGGACATATCACTTAGCTACAGGAGGACTTAAAACTTTGTTTTAGCAAATTGGTTGCGTCTTAGAAAGTCAGAGCAAATGACTGACTTTCAAAGAGAGGAAATGAGGCCAAGCGGGCACCAGGGTAGTTGAAATCCTGGCTCTAAGGCTTCCCCAGCCCCGCCTCACCTCACCTCACTGAACTCACTTCGGCTGACAGACCTCATGCTGCTTTGCGTTCTGGGTTTCTTCTTCACTGCAGGTTCATTCCATGCAACATCTGATTGCGTTGCAGACTTGCTGAAATCAAGAGAGGGCTCGCCAAATCTCTGTAGCTTATTCCTATAAGCTGTGGAAACAAGACAGGTTTATAAATGAACAGTTTTATAACCGTTCACTGATTATTCTGCCCACCATGTCAGTTTTGATTATTGTGCAAAAAATAAAAATACCTGCTTCTGTTTTGTAGACTCGCCAACCAACCACATTCAATGCCAGAAAACTGTCAAGTGGCTGGCTATATGTGTCTACAGAAATGTTCAGTGTGCTGATTACATTGTGTCTTGCTTTAGTATATTGTGACTTTAAGTGACTCACCCTAAAACAATGTATACACACACACACACACGCACGCACGCACACATATGTGCACACATACAGACCTACGTGAGCATGCATAAACACGTGACTTTATATTTTTATCACCATTATTTGTAAATAGAAAAGGGAGTTACAATCCTTGAAATTATAATGGCAAGCACACAAAGACACAGTTGCTGGCACAGAATTCAATTAACAGATAGCAATCACCCTTGGGTGGCTATGTGACGTAGAAATATACAGGCATGCTAATAAGTAATATCTTAAAGTCAAAACGGTTATCAGCCAGCAGCCAGGCACAGTCACAAGCAGGGTAGCCATGTTGCTCTAGGTTATTTAATGAAAACCAGCTCTCTTCATTTAAGGATTTGTGTTTAATCATTCAGTAACATTTTAAAACATCCTGACTGGCAAGCTTCTTAAATGGAACTGCCGTGGTCAGAAAATGCAAGGAGTTCTTTTTCTCTCGTGATTGAGAGGGATGGGAGGCGTGGGGCAAGCAGAGGTTTTAGGAATCATCAATCTGAGCTTGCTTGTATTTTTACATTTTTTGCCTAGTCATTTTCTAAACTTTGAGCTGCTTTAGTGCATCTTCTGGGTGAATCATAGCTTTTTCGGAGGAAACAGGCAGAAGGCATTCGTTAATACACAAGAGCCTGATGATCGACTTTCTGTAAAATAAGATTTTTCCTAGTAGAGGCTTAGTACTGCGTCGATCTGCATTGTTCTAAGCTTGGGTGTTATTTAAAGATGAGCACAAGGGGTGGTCAGAGACTGGGGGCTGTCTTATTTTATTTTTTTAAATATACAGTGAAATCTGTGAAAGCCGGAACTTGATGGGACTGCCTTGTTTTTCCAGGTCTCACAAGTTTTCCATCTGGACAGAGTGCAGTCTACCACTTTGCTATCTTTCTATATTAGTGGAAAATATTTGCATTTTCCTTCTCTGACAGGTCTCCGCCTTATAGAGGTTTCCGCTTTTGCAGGTTTCACTGTATCTGGAAACATTTCTATATTAGGTCAAAGGAATTCTTTAAGTGCCTTTCAAGATATTTTGCATGGAGGACAAGCAAGGAGCAAAGAAAGTTTATCATGCAATGGACAGTGGTGGAGCTTACTGGAAAGAGTGTGAATTCATCAAAAGAACAGACCCCTAGTATTTGACAAAAAGGAAAATTGTTTTACATTGACTGAAAGCAGAAGCCGTATTGACGACTGCCAAGATTAAGCCCTCCTCAGGCAGACATGGTTCAGGGACACCCAGTCTGCTGGCTTCTAGGTCATGCAATTTGCTTGGAGGTGTTATGCCATATTTGCTACTAGCAGATGCCTGGGGGAATCTGACTGCTTAGCAGATGGCTTTGCTGGGAGAGTATCTTCTACATTTGGTTCCTTGAATCAATCACACTCTCTGTAAAGCTCTTAGTTCTTCAAAGCATGGTGGTAAGGGGGGAAGAGAAAAGATGAGAACAAAGAGAATGGCTTTGCTGTAGGTACAGGTAGGGAAAGAATGAATAGATTCTACTTTAACTGTATTTTTCAAGCACTTAGGTCTTTTTGAATATTTCTCCTTTCAGGTTCAAGCTTTTATTTTTTCAAAGCAAAAAAAGAAAAAGAAAAAAATATCAGGGGGTGTTAATAGAGCCCAGCCATTTAGTACTTTCAAGTTATTGGAATTTTAAACACGCAGATTTTTCAGACCTAGAAAAATGGCAGCGTTCGTTTAAGATTGAATAATTATTTCCAATTTCCACCCGTGGCTGACCAAGAGCCCGATTCGAGGAGTGAAGACTGCTACTTGCCTTGTGGTCCTTACTAGCAGCTTCCTGTCTGGAAGCTTAAATCACTGTCTGGACACATTTCCCTGTCTACAAAGTAACCTCAGAATTGCCCCTGGAAAAGAATCCTCTCTGAAGGAAATGGGTCAGCTCCAGAGGGAGAACATCCATGCAGTGCCAACACTTTATCCCAACTCCTGGGCTTTTCTCTTCTGTCAGACAAACATACGGTTACAAGAGCCCAGGATTCACTTCACTGATGTAGCCAAATTTGGAGACAATGGATTGTGCTTAATCCAAAATTTTTACAGCTTCTCTTGAACTTGCCATTTAGAACTCAATAAAGAATAATGCTGGTGAACTAGGGTGCTTATGTGTGAGATGAGTATTTAGACATTTTTATAGAAAATGGGTGAGAGTTTCTGCAGACTTTTTTGCCTTTCCTCAAAGTTCACAAGTTTTAGTATGTAAAGAAGTGCATATTCCCTACGAGTATTGTTGCCATAAAGCATTTATAAAACTCTTATGATCCTTGAAAGAAATAACATCAGATATATTCTTCTAAGTATTTAAAACTGATGGGTTAGGCTATAGAAAATACACACTATAGAAAAAAAAACTTCTGTGTCATAAAAAATTCTCCTAGAATGTATTTTAACAATAATTTATTTTGCTATTATTATTTAATGATAATTTAGTTTGTGTCTTATTCACCTAGTGCTGCTATAACAGAAATACCACACGTGGATGGATTTCACAAACAGAAATCTACTCTCTCACAGTTTAGGAGGCTAAAAGTCCAAATCTAGGGCTCCAGCTCCAGGGGAAGGCTTTACCTCTCTGTCAGCTCTGGGAGAAGGTCCTTGTCATCAATCATCCCCTGGTCTAGGAGCTTCTCAGCACAGGGACCCTGGGTCCAAAGGATGTGTTCTACTTCTGGCTATTCTTTCTTTGTGATAGGAGGCCCCCTCCTCTCTGTTCACTTTTCTCTTTTATATCTTGTCATGGATTAAATTGTGTCCCCCTAAAATACGTGTATCAATTTGGCTAGGCCATAATTCCCAGTATTATGTGATTGTCCACTATTTTGTCATCTGATGTGATTTTCCTATGTGTTGTAAATTCTGTCTCTATGATGTTGATGAGATGGGATTAGAGGAAGTTATGTTAATGAGACAGGACTCAATCTACAAGACTGGATTGTGTCTAGGGCCAATCTGTTTTAAGGTATAAAAGAGAGAGAGGCAAGCAGAGAGACATGGGGACCTTATACCACAAAGAAAGTATAGCTGGGAGTGTGTGTCCTTTAGATCCGAGGTCCCTGTGCTGAGAGGCTCCTGGTCTGGGGGACGATTGGTGGCAAGGACCTTCCTCCGGAGCCAACAAAAAGAGAAAGCCTTTCCCTGCAGCTGGCACCCTGAGTTTGGATTTGTAGCCTGCTAGACTGTGAGAGAATGGATTTCTGATTGTTGGAGCCATCCACTAGTGCTATTTCTGTTATAGCAGCACTAGATGATTAAAACATATCTCGAAAGAGATTGACTCAAGATACAGCCTAATCCTGTAGATTGTGTCTTGCCTTATTAACATAACTGCCTCTAATCCTGCCTCATCAACATCATAATCCAAAATAACCCATTGCCCATTGCCGTGGAGTCAGTTCCGGCTCCTAGTGACCCTATAGGACAGAGTAGAACTGCCCCATAGGGTTTCCAAGGAGTGGCTGGTGGATTCAAACTGCTGGCCTTTTGGTTGGCAGCTGTAGCTCTTAACCACTGTGCCAACAGGGTTCCATTAACATCATAGAGGTAGGATTTACAACACATAGGGTAACACATCAAATCACAAAATGGTGGACAGCCACACAATACTAGGAATCATGGCCTAGCCAAGTTGACACACATTTTGGGGGGACACAGTTCGATTCGTAACAGGCATCAAGAGAAAAGAGGGGGTTGGGAAGACATATTGGGATCTCTTGGGGAAGTGGATGGAATTGTTGGGAATGTGGAGAGACAAGTGTGCCGTTGTTGGTATAATCTTGGTGAGTGATACCGAGAGCCTACAGTAATGAGAGTGGGAACATGCAGAGGAAAAGCAGAGAGCTGTGCAAAGGAAATCACAAACATGAACTTCAAAGAACTTGACAACTAACGTGGAGGTTGAATGAACAGAAGATCTTGAGTGACAGCAGAAGGGAGTGAAGTCAGGAAAACCAATTTAGGGTTGGCAATGACAAGGTCAGCAGTGATTATTTTTTTTTTTTTTATATTTTTAAATTTTTTTTTTTATTGTACTTTAGATAAAGGTTTACAGAACAAATAGTTTCTCATTAAACAGTCAGTACACATATTGTTTTATGACTTTGATTAACAACCCCATGACATGTCAAAACTCTCCCTTCTCGACCTTGGAGGACCTTCTTTTTTTTTTTTTTTTTTTGTGAAAATATACATAACCAAAGTTACACCATTTCAAAAGTTTTTACATGTACAATTCAGTAATATTGATTACATTCTTCCAGTTGTGCTGCTAGTCTCACTATCCTTTTCCAAATTATTCCATCACCAGTATCTTCAACTCACTGCCCCCTAGGCTTCCCATCAAACCTTTTGAGCTACTGTTGTCAATTTGATCTCACATAGATAATTCTTTTTCTTTTTTTTTTTGTACCTTAGATGAAGGTTTACAGAACAAATAGTTTCTCCTTAAACAGTTAGTACACATATTGCCCTATTACAATGGTTAACAACCCCACCCCCATGACGTGTCAACACTGTCCCTTCTCAATCTTGAGTTCCCTATCACCAGTTTTCCTGTCCCCTCTTGCCTTCTAGTCCTTGTCCCTGGACTGCTGTGCCTCATTAGTCTGGTTTTGTTTTATGGGGCTGTCCAATCCCCAAATGAACAGTGAACCTTGGGAGTGACTTCACTACCAAGCTAAAAGGGTGTCTGGGGGCTTTCCCCAGTCTGTCAGGCCAGTAAATCTGATCTTTTTTGCTGAGTTAGAACTTTGTTCTACATCCTTCTCCAGCTCTGTCCAGGACCCTGTGTTGTGATCCCGGTCTGAGCAGTCAGTGGTGGTAGCCAGGCACCAACTAGCTGTACTGAACTCAGTCTGGTGGAGGCTGTGGTAGCTGTGGTTCATTAGTCCTTTGGACTAATCTTTTCCTTGTATCCTATTCTCTTCTTTCTCCTTTGCTCCCAAAGGGGTGAGACCAGTGGAGTATCTTAGATGACTGTTCACAGGCTTTTAAGACCCCAGACGCTAGTCACCAAGGTGGAATGTAGAACATTGTCTTTATAAACTGTGTTATGCCAATTGAGCTAGATGTTTCCTGAGACCATGGTCCCCACAGCCCTCCGCCCAGCAATTCGGTCCCTCAGGGAGTTTGGATGTGTCTATGTGTCTACGGAGCTTCCATGCCCTTTCCTTGTACAAGTTGTGCTGGCTTCCCCAGTATTGTATACTGTCTCACCCTTCACCCAACATACCACTTATCTATTGTCTATTCAGTTCCCCCACCCCGACCCCTCCAAATCCTGGTAACCAACAAAGATTGTTTCTTTTTGTGTGTAAACTTTTACATAAGTTTTTACAGTAGAGGTCTCATACAATATTTGTCCTTTTGTGATTGATTTATTTTACTCAGCATAATGTCTGCCAGTTTGATCCATGTTATGAGATACTTCACAGATTCATCAATGTTCTTTATCATTGCATAATACTCCAATGTGCGTATGTGCCACAGTTTGTTTATCCATTCATCTGTTCACGGGCATCTAGGTTGTTCCCATCTTTTTGCTATTGTGAACAGTGCTGCAATGAATATGGGCATGCATATGTCTATTCGTGTGACGGCTCTTATTTCCCTCGGAAGTATTCCTAGGAGTGGGATTGCTGGATTGTAGGGTATTTCTATTTCTAGCTTTCAAAGGAAGCACCATACCATTTTCCAAAATGGTTGTATCATTTTGCATTCCCACCAGCAGTGCATAAGGGTTCTGATCTCTCCGTAGCCTCTCCAACATTTGTTATTTCCAGTGTTTTTGATTCGTGCCAGTAATGCGGGGGTGAGATGGTATCTCATTGTGGTTTTAATTTGCATTTCTCTAATGGCTAGTGATTGCAAGCATTTCTTTATTTGCCTGTTGGCCGCTTGAATGTCTTCTTTGGTGAAGTGTCTGTTCATTTCCTTTGCCCATTTTTTAATTGGATTATTTGTCTTTTTGTTGTAGAGGTGTTGGTTTTTCTTGTAGATATTAGAGATTAGACCTTTGTCTGACTTGTAATGTCCAAAATTTTTTTCCCAATCTATAGATTCTCTTTTTACTCTTCTGGTGAAGTCTTCCGAGGAGTGTTTAATTTTTTAGAAGATCCCAGTAATCTAACTTATCTTCTGGGGTTTATATGTTGTTGGTTATGGTTTTTATCCTCAGCAGTGATTTTTGAGGTAGTCACTTCAGTAAAGTGTTGAGGAGGAAGGAAGTAGATGATAAGAAAGAGTAGGAGTTTTCACTACTTTCCAATTAAGTTTGGCCTTGAAAGAAAAAAGCAGAGGATTAATAGGATACAAAAAAGTCTCCCCCAACCCCTCGCCCAAGGTCGAAGGGAATTAAGCCTATTGGTAGGCAGAGAGATAAGTGGCAGAGAGGGGAGAAGACTGAAGATGAAAGCGCACATAGAATTAACAGGGCAACGGTTGGGATTGGGAGCTGAGCCGGGGGAAATCCCTTCTACATGGGTCAGTCCAAGGGTCAGAGAGAAACTTCACAGGCCTGCAGGCCTCATGGAACCGCTCATCACAGTCTTACTGTCAGTGGGAGTGCTGGCTTTCCTCCACAGAAGCTTGTGAGCACAGCAAGGTGCTCTGTGGCCTCAGGGTCACTGAGCCCATGCTTTGTGTATGTTTAAAACATGGCGCCTCTTGTTCTCTGAGGGGGTCACTTCTGGCAGCAACGTCATGTGGATACCTTTATTTCTATAATGAGGTAGAATCTTCTCCTGAGAGAAAATCCCCATTTCTTTGGTGTGTCAGCAACATCAGTCACTCATCAAGGGGAGTTAGTCTGTTTTAAGTAAAAAGAAGCATCTGCTTCAGTTAAGGTATACATTCTAGCAATATGGCTCCCTTCCTCTCTCCTTTCCTTTGAGCATGCATTTTTTTTGCTTAGGAATTTCCTCTTAATGTTTGTGCCCAGAGAAAACCTGTATTGCATAGCAGATAAAGTATATTTCTGTTGTAAACCACTTTTGTTTGCTAGCCATCTATAGGAATAAAAGCCTGATTTAATTTACATTGTGATTATTTACTTAATTACATTTTTAGGGCCAATGTCCACCTCCGTCTGACTGTCAAATTGTCTCTGATCAATAAGGGGGCTAGAAGACTTTGTTGTAAGAACCTAAGTCCAAAGAAAGTCATCTGCACAGCCAATCATTGTCATAGCTCCTAGAGTTGGAAGGTTAAAAAAAAAAGTTGCCCTTGAGTCTGTTCTGACCCATGGCAACCCCACTTGTATCAGAGTAGAACTGTGCTCCATGGGGTTTTCAATGACTAGTTTTTTGGAAGTAGATCACCAGGCCTTTGTTCCAAGGCAACTGAGTGGACTCAAACCTCCAATCTTATGGTTAACAGCCGAGTGCGTTAACCATTTGTTCCACCCAGAAACTCCAGAGTTGGAAGGTAGCCATTTGAAGAACTGTCTTGTCTGGTCTTATGCTTAGGCACCTAAAGCAATTCCCATCACTGGCAATCTCATAACCATCCTTCCCGATCCATCTCAAGAGATGTTTCTTACGTCAGCCTTTCCTGGTTTTCCCAGAGTTAGTCTTCCCTCTACTGAGCCCTCACAGCTCTTTGCTCATGTCTTGGGAAGCATTTGCCGATAACATTGGCTGCTAACTTGTCTGTCAACCCTACTTGACTTTGACACCACGAGGACAAGACTTTCCATTTATCAGTGTATTTACAGCTCCTAATATAAGTAGTTAATCTCTAACCAAACCAAAACCAAACCCATTGTCGTAGAGTCAGTTTGACTCATAGCGACACTACAGGAGAATAGAACTGCCTCATAGGGTTTCCAAGGAACAGCTGGTAGATTTGTACTGCTGACCTTTTGGTCTCTTAACCTCTGTGCCAAATGCTTAGTCCTCACTTGATTGCCTGATTATGCAATAGACTTCTAGGCAGTTTAAAACTGCTGTTTATAGGAGACGCCCAATATGTATGTACAAGGGCAATACATTTATTCTAAAACCAGATATTCTTACTTTTATGTGGATGGATGTCCTTTAACTGGACCATTTAGAAATTCCTAGCTAAAGTACCCTTGATACTGCCTTCAAAATCTTGGTTGAACATTGTCTAACCAGAGGACTAAGGAACAGACGTATTACTGCCATCAAGTCAAGGTTCAGCAGAGGAACTTGCTGTTATGGGGTTATCATTTCTGGTGGGTTCCTGCCTCCCAGTTGCTGTCCTTGGAAGAGGGTTGAAGTTATGACAAGTATCTCCAGTCTAAGATGGTAGATGGTTGCTCCTTCCTCACTGAGTTCAGGAAAGGGAGCGAATACTCTGTTGCTGTCTAGTGTGTAAAACACCCAGAGCCACATGCCTGACTCCAGTTCTTCCACCTGCTTGGGCCTAGAGAATAGATCTCAGATGAGGGATTGGCCACTGGGCACTGGGTACAAACTTCAGTGAGGCCTCCTTTCTATCAAAGCCCTGGGATGCAGAGATGTCCCTGGCCATGTGTAGCACCTGGGAAAAGAGTCCCAAGCTTCCTTCTCATATTGACCCTATAAGACCAGCCACAAAAACAGACCACTCTTGGGTATGATCCAAATATCAAGGAGTTTTGAATATGGGGTTAAAGTATAAGAGAGATGACAGGATCAATTGTACTTGAAGTGTCACCTCCAGTTCTTATTTTCTGCTTGGTTCCTCTCCGTAGAGTTCTGCAAATTAGCCAACTTGCCCTGGTGAGTTTTCAGCACATCCAGACTCAAGCCCAGTGGAGAGGGCAGTGAACACCACCACAGCTCATCACACTCTGATCACGTTATTCTTGGTCCTTCTGACTGCAGCGGCCTTAGCAGTTCCTCAGGAATGACGGATAATTGACCTTCATCTTATCCTTTCCCCAACACTGTCAATGCTGGGAATCATTCTTAGTCGTCTGGGACTAATCAGACAATGCCAGAGTATCCTCTTTCTCCAACTTTTCCCAGTCTAGACATCTAATCCATTGACTATGCATGAGTTGTATCCTCACCTTTTCCTAAAATACATTGACATTTAATAATCTGCCCATGATGTACATTCTTGTCAGGGCCATGGTGTCTCTATGTTGTATGTCCTCCATTGGCCATGTGCCCACGCACTGTTGTCCTTGACTTTAAGTGTTCAGAGGTGTTATGGATTGAATTATATCTCCTCAAAATATGTGCTGTAACTCCTAACCTCTATGCCTGTGGTTGGAGACCTGGTGACATAGTGGGTAAGATTTTGGCTGCTAACCAAAATGTTGGCAGTTTGAAGCCACCAGCCACTCCTTGGAAGCCCTATAAGACAGTTCTACTCTGTCCTATAGGGTCACTATCAGTCGGAATTGACTAGATGGCAATGGATTTGGTTTGGTTTTTAGTATGCCAATGGTTATAATCATATTTGGGAATGGGTTGTATTTATGTTAATGAGGCAGGATTAGTGTAGGGTGCATCTTGGGTCAATCTCTTTTGAGATCTGAAAAGAGATTAAACAAGCAAGCAGAAATATGTTAAGACAGATGCCAAGAAACCTGGACATCTCCAAGGAACCAGGAAGCAGAAGCTGAAGAAACAAGGACCTTGCTCCAGAGCCAATAGAGGGAGAAAGATTTCCCCTAGAGCCAGTGCTCTGAATTCAGACTTGCAGCCTCTTAAACTGAGAAAACAAATTTGCTTGTTAAAGTCACCCATTTGTGGCATTTCTGTTATAGCAGTACCAGATATCTAAGACGATGGGCAGGGCTAGCTCTCTGCTGCCCCGCTCACGGAGTGCTCAGCCTTGCAGTCATGACCTGTGGTTAGCGCTGTTTGCCTTCCTCCTGATTATCACAATGCATGCAAAGCATTCCTAGCCGGGAGTGTAGACCAACAAGCGGACCTTCTTCCCAGATTTGTAGACATGTATTCTCAGCATCTGTACTTCATTAGTTGTTTATACTCCGCCTTGTTCCAAAATGGACTTAGGGCACCATCTTGGAACATAGATTTCAACTACAATGCGTGAGATCAACACTTCTACATAGTTTTTTACAGAATGACTAGTCTATGATAAACTTTTTTATAATTATGAGTTTTCATCTGTCAACTCTCTTCTCATTTTTCATCTTCTTGCTGCCCTCCTTAAGCTTTTTATTCTTTTTTCGTGAGTTGTCAAATAGTGACCCTGGAGCACTTTTCTGTGCAAGGTGCTCACATGTTTCACAAGCACGATTTCAGTTGACCTTCTAGACAACACTGCAATGTAGTGTTGTCAGTTACTGTCGAGTCGCCTCTGACTCATGGTGACCGCATATGTAACAGAACGAAGTACTGCCTGCTCCTGCATCATCTTCATGATCCTTGGTATGTTTGAGTCCATTGTCACAAGTATTGTGTGCTGCCTTCCAGCCTAAGGAGCTCATCTTCCAGCACTGTATTGGATAATATTCTATTGTGATCCATAGGGTTTTCATTGGCTAATTTTCAGAAGTAGATTGACAGGTCTTTCTTCCTAGTCTGTGTTAGTCTGGAAGTTCCCCTGAAACTTATCCACCATGGGTGACTCTGCAGGTATTTGAAATACTGGTGGCATAGCTTTCAGGATCACAGCAACATGCAAGCCACCATAGGGTGACAAATTGACAGACAGGTGGTGATAATGTGGGTAATGGGTGCTGTGATCGCCGTTTTAAAGAGGAAGACACTGAGGATCAGAGAGTTTAACTCTCTTGTACGAAGTTACACAGGTAGCAAGTTGAGCGATCCGGAAGGTTTCTGCCGCGTCTTCATCACTCCACTACTGTTGAGAGTTAGTGCCATGCAGGAAAGTGACATTTGGCTAGAAGTGGCATGGTGCTTTGCAGAGACAGGAATAACTGAAAACCATTTTCATCCAAAGTTTCAGGACTCCTTGGGAAATCAGTGGGCTAGAACAAATGCTTACTCATCTCTACGTAGGACAACAAGAAAGTAAAATGCCAATTAAGTTAAATGCATGGTGCATGGTCTTCAGGGGGAAGCTCCTGCCTTGAACCAGCCTTGGAGAAGGATTTTATCAAAGCTGCAAATCCAAGTGTGGGCTCTCCTAGTCGGTGACAAGCCAGTCTCCAGCTTTCTGGTTGGGAACTTTGTTTCAAATGAGCAGAAGGAAATTTGGGAATTTTCACGGAAGTTTTCTACTCCTTGTTAATACTGTTTGTAGGTCAAATATTCTGCCATGGTTATTGGGTTTGGGTGAAATACCAAATGCCCACTGCTTTTCAAAGATGGTAATTAAATTGGACACAATAGAAATGGCCTTTTGTTGAGTGCTGCCTTTAAAGAAAAAGGGTTTCTCCCATTTCCTTCTATCCTGTGGGAAAGACTGTAGTGATTCATTACTGCACAAGCGTATTAGTTACCGTAATAATGCTATATAACGATTGCATTAGATGGTAACAATATGTACATGCAGTGACAATAATGTAATACCTGCAGGCGTCAAGGCTACGGATACCTTTGTTTTAGATGCTGGGGAGCAGAGTTTGTTACATTTTCCTAGTGGATGGTTTAAATTGTACTATGACTTAACGGAACATTGAGGACTTCTGGGTCCATTTACTCATAATGTGGATGAAGTAACTTATTTAACAAAGTTTCTTGATTTTTTTTTTTATCATGACACCTCATTCCTAACTTGTTTCTCCTTTTGTTTTGGAAAGGAAATACGTAGGCAAATCCATACAATCTTACTGTAACAATATTGCTCTTCCCAATTCATACAGCGTTTTGGTTCTCAAGGATACATCATCTGGTAATTAAACTCTGTTTTTCCTTGGACATTTGCCTCCTGGGTTAATTTGCCAATAAAAGAAGCAAATATGGTGACCTATCAAGTAACACTTCACATTCCCCATAAAGTCACATTTCTGTGTTTTACGGAATTCCTGCAATGTGCCATTTTCAGTACTGCTGACAGGGAGCTTAGGGAAAGGAAGAATAAAGAGAAGAAAACGAGGTGGTTTTGTTGATTATAGCTTTTTATCCTCCGTGTAAAATAGGACCAGCCTCACTTGGCCCTTTGTTTCAAATGTATTCATGGCTTATTCTGTTCTCGAAGCCGTAGTTGCCCTCTCCCAACTATCTGTGGTTGTGGAGTCCTTCCCTGGGAACATGCTGTAGCTTCCCAGGTCCTGCGTTTGTGATATCACAGCCCTTTTCTCTGCAAAGCCCTGAATGGAGTCTTTGTAACTGCTGGGAGATATTTAAGTTGCTGAGAGGGCCGCATTACCAAAGAATGTCTTTCAAGAGAGGAAAATGAAGTGACCAATCAAACAGGAATCTTCACAAGTTCCTATTGTAGCTTAAAAAAGAAGTGCTGAAGTATTTGGGTCTAACTCCTCAAGGTCCACGGATGCTGCTGGGCTCCCACTCCGCCCGCTCCCCTTCCATGGGAGCAGAGGTGAAAATCTAAGTCCAAGTTAATGAATCTGCTTCTACGTGGAGGAAGGAGAAGTAGACGGCAGCTGTGAGTCTCAGACCACTGGGGATTTCTGTTCCAAACTCAGCCAGTGCTGAAGCTCTGAAATTATTTGATTTGGGAACTGGATAAAAAATGGATAATATCTGATTTGTAGATTAGCCCTGGAGGGGGAAAGACTAATTCCAAATATCATTCATCTTCCTTTTGATCTAGTCGTTTCAAGCCGTAATGAAATTAACCAAGGACGGAGTCCAGCTTGAGGAAACCTTCAAGGAGTTTGCACATCCACTGGCAAATTAATCTGTGAATGACTCACAGTTCAGCACGGATTTAGTTAATACTCAGTAAATAATAAAGGTTGAAGGCACATCTTTTATTCTTCCATTTATTCATTTACACATTTTCAATCAAGACTCCATCTTGAGATTTATTTCTCATTTCCAAAATCATAAATTTTCGACCTAATTGCTTTTTTTTCTCTCTGAGTAAAACCTGAACTGTTCAAGTAAGTGTATTTACAAGTTAAACTTAGCAGGCTGATTTGGACTGAGAATTGGAACAGGACTCAGGAGATAAGAAAGATGTTCAGTTCAATGGAGGAGTTTATCATGGAATGCTTCCACAGAGTTATGCAATTAATAGAATATCAGGTATTATACAATAAATAGAGATATAAGCTATTAGAATGATGTATAAAAATAGGATTTCCGAATCTGGAGACCGTTATAAAATTTCTGCTCTTTAGGTATGTTGTATAATTATTACATAGTATGTCATCTAAACATTCCTGTGAGGCCAACGGTAGGTATTATAGATTCATTGAAGTTCCTGAATGGTGCAAATGGTTAATGCACTCAGCTGCTAACCAAAAGATTGGTGGTTTCAGTCCACCCAGAAGAACCTCAGAAGAAAGGCCTGGTGAACTACCTCTGAAAAAGTAGCCCCTGAAAACCCTATGGAGCACAGTTCTACTCTGATACATGGGGGGTTACATGAATCAAGATCAACTTGATGGCAACTGTTTTTTTAATAGATTCATTAATTTATTCAATAAATGCTGAGGCACTATAGTGTAACAGATATATTGCATGGACTTTGGAAACCATCGACTATGTGTCAATTCCTGTTCTATCATTTATCACCCGGTAAGTTTGCCCCGTGAACTTGAATGCATTGCTTGAGCTCTCTGAGCTTCAGCTTCTTATCTGCACAGTGGAAATAATAACAATAAATACCTGTTATAGTAATTATGAGGTTGAAGTGATTACATATATGTGTATTGATTAGAATAGTGTCTGGAACATAGAAAGCACCATATAAGAAATTATGCTGATTATAGTAATGCAGCATTTATGATGTACCATACTCTGTACAAATGCCTTTGCCTTTGCCCCGTCAATAAAACACGTAAACGTCTTTCTGGTATTCTCTGCAAAGGCATTTGACTGTGTGGATCATAACAAACTATGAATAACGTTGAGAAGAATGGGAATTCCAGAACACTTAATTGGGCTCATGAGGAACTTGTATATACATCAAGAAGCAGTTGTTCGAATAGAACAAGGGGACACTGCATGGTTTAAAGTCAGGAAAGGTGTATGGCAGGGTTGTATCCTTTCACCATGCTTATTCAATCTGT
This sequence comes from Trichechus manatus latirostris, assembly GCF_000243295.1. Classification (NCBI taxonomy): domain Eukaryota; kingdom Metazoa; phylum Chordata; class Mammalia; order Sirenia; family Trichechidae; genus Trichechus; species Trichechus manatus. Next base: position 6,879,410 of record NW_004443938.1, on the reverse strand, counting down.
ATGCTGAGCAAATAATTCAAGAAGCTGGACTATATGAAGAAGAACGGGACATCAGGATTGGAGGAAGACTCATTAACAACCTGCAATATACAGATGACACAACCTTGCTTGCTGAAAGTGAAGAGGAATTGAAGCACTTACTGATGAAAATCAAAGACCACAGCCTTCAGTATGGATTATACCTCAACATAAGAAAACAAAAATCCTCACAACTGGACAAATAAGTGATAAGTGGAGGAAAGATTGAAGTTATCAAGGACTTCATTTTACTTGGATCCACAATCGACACCCATGGAAGCAGCAGTCAGTAAATCAAAAGATGCATTGTATTGGGGAAATCTGCTACAAAAGACCTCTTCATAGTGTTCAAAAGCAAAGATGTCACTTTAAGGACTGAGGTGCACCTGACCCAAGCCGGTGGTCTTTTCAACTGCCTCATTTGCATGCGAAAGCTGGGCAGTGAATAAGAAAGACTAAAGAAAAATTGACACCTTTGAGTTATGGTGTTGGTGAAGAGTGTTGAATATACCACGGACTGCTAAAAGAAAGAAAAATCCGTCTTGGAAGAAGTACAGCCGGAATGCTCCTTGGAAGCAAAGATGGTGAGACTTCGTCTCACATACTTTGGACATGTTATTAGCAGGGATCAGTCCCTGGAGAAGGACATAATGATTGGTAAAATAGAGGTTCAGCAAAAAAGAGGAAGACCCTCAATGAGGTGGATTGACACCGTGGCTGCAACAATGGGCTCAAGCATAACAACGACTGAGGATGGTGCAGGACCAGGCAGTGTTTTGTTCTATTGTACACAGGGTCGCTATGAGTCGGAACTGACTCGACAGAACTTAACATCGCCAACAACAACACTCTGTACGGGGCGTTTGAAATGAGCCACCACCTTCAAGCAACTCATATTACAGTCAAGGAAGAAGATATTTAAACAATTAAAAATAACATGGCATTACATATTTCATAATAGACTTCCAAACAAGATCCAAAGTTGGGAAAATTTTGCCTTAGAAGGTAAATTTAGGATTTATAGAGGAGAAGAGAAAGCCAATCTTGTGTGCACAAAAAGCAACAATTGCTTTTCCAGTCACACATCTTGAGAGAAACAGTAAATTATTCAACCAATATTCGTTGAGTAAAAACATGATCGAGGGAGTGAATGAAAAGAATGAAATGAATGAGAGAAAGTTATGACCAGACATGCACTAGCACATGGAACGTGGGGTGGAGGTGCTCATGGGCTTGAGTCTGGAAGAATCCCTATGACTATAGTCAAAGACAACACCTTTACCTCTGAACAGCTGCCTTTGAGTTGACCTCTGATTCATGGCAACCTCATGCACAGCACAACAAAAAGCTGTGCAGTCCTGGGACATCTCCATGATCAGCTGTGGATGAACAATTGTGATCCTTGGGGTTTTCTTTGGCTGATTTTCTAAAGTAGATCACCAGGCCTTTCTTCCCAGTCCGTCTTAGCCTGGAAGCTCCGCTAAAAACTGTTCAGCATCATAGCAACACACAAATCCTCACTGACAGGTGGATGGTGGCTGTGTGTTAGGTGCATTGGCTGGGAATTGAACCCCGGTCTCCCAAGTGGAATGCGAGAATCCTATCACTGAACCACAACTGCCTCTCTGATCATCCTAAAGCAGACATTTAGACCTGCAAGGGGTCTTAGAGATCATCTAGTTCAACAGGAATTAAGGTCCCCAAATATCTAAGATCAAAGAACTCATCGTTGGATTAGAATCTTGGTCTCCTGGATCCCAGTCCAACGCTCTCTGTGCTACCCCATGTATTCTCTCTGCAAGGATGATCCCATTGGAAGAATAAAGTGCACGGGCCCTAAATAAATAAATAAACCAAACCTGTTGCCTTGGAGTAGATTCGGACTCATAGCAACCCTATAGGACAAGTAGAACTGCCCCATAGGGTTTCCAAGGCTGTAAATCATCTTTCTCCCTTGGAGTGACTAGTGGGTTCGAACCACCAAGCTTTCTGTTAGCATCTGAGTGCTTAACCACTGTGCAACCAGGGCTCAGAAGGGTTAAAAAAAAGAACAGAAATGAAAAAGAAAGAGCTTCTGTGGGTGAAAGGCAAGATGCTGTAAAAGACAGAAGAGAAAGGACGCCTGAGAAGAGACTCCCATTGAGAGGGAGTCTTTGGGAGCCAGTTTTCTGAAACACTAATCATGAATCACTCCTATGTCCTGCGTTTGTGAGTAACAGACCGAACGTATCTTCTATGTTCTGTTCGTAGAACTGCATCTTGGGATGACTTACATTATGAGGATACAGAAGTTAAGCCTGCTCTGACCTTTGGGTTTTAATTCTCATTAGGGACTCTGGTGCCCTACTACAATGGCAAAGCTTGTTGGACATCCTGTGGCACATTTTGAGAAGACTTTTCAGTTCCTGCTGATTTGCGAAGTGCCCCCAGGATGGGCGTGGGGGAGACAGTTCCAGGGAACAAGCTCACTCAACAGCAGAGCAAGAGGCTTCTCAAAACTTCCTCCAGGCTCTTGGGTGTTGCTTGGATGCTACCTTAACTTCTGCCAAAAGTCTTTTAACGAAAAAGAGTACAGACTGCCCTCTAGAGCAGCTGCTTTTCTGCTCCTCTAGGGTAGTGGTCTCTGGATTGTTGAATTTCCCAAACTAATAAAACTTTTCCCAAAGAAAGTGGAGTTGTGACAGGGTTACCAACCTCATATTTTGCCAAGCAAGTTCATTGTAAATCAAACCAAGTAGATACAGCTATCACCTGATATCACTATAATTACATAAGAAAAAACACATTGTAGCACCACAGGAAAGAAGCAGCAGCTCAATTTAAGAAAAATAATATTAATGCAATATTTTACATCAATTACATTTAACTTTTAGAAAATTCTCCATGTCGTCACTCTTTTCACCGTGTACCAATAAAGATTTTGGCCCAGAAACAATAGTGGTTTCCAAAACAGCTTTTGTGCCTGATGGCAGGACCCAAAATTTAGATGCAAGAAGGACCTTGTACTCCCTAAGCCAAACTGTCAATGGTAACTATTCACAGCCCATAGCAACTATTCACAGCCCCAGGACTCCATCATGCTCTTGGACAAATGGCTTTCTTCTCGCAGCTTCTCCTACTTCCCCAAGAAGGCTTCTGTGTGTTAAGAAGAGATTAGGAACCATTATTGCTGAATCTTGAAACCGGTGAGAGCCCTCCTCTCCCACTGAGATTTTCTGTGGTCGCTGGGTCCCCAGCTGAGACAGGAAAAACCAGGGCGGTCGTCTGAGGTGCTAATGGCTCCCAGGACCCCCATCTGTAAATGCTCTGCCAGTGCTAAATCTCTGCTGTTCTGCGGACTCCTTCTACATTAGCTCCCAAATGTATAGTTGGCACAAGAATTGCACCAACCAGTGCGACTGACTTCCATCAGCAGGCTCACTGCTGGGGGGTTTCTGGTTCCCATCTGGATGTGGTATGGAGCGTGACGGGACCCACGCACAGACACTGTCAGACGCTCCCCTGTTTCTTCCCGATGACGTCCACGAGAGTAGGAAATGCAGCTCCCTCTTCTGTCTTGTTCATACGTAATTATTTTTTAATCCTTTGTGATTTACCTCAGTTGTACCCCAAACTCCTTACTTAGTTTTCTGATTTGAGGGATATTGGAGTTGTGACAAAAATGCCTTTTGACAACTGAGTGCCCTATGGAGATAAAACCCAAATCAGACGTGTTGTCCTTGAGTTGATTCTGCCTCATGGCGACTCCAAGTGTTACAGAGTCGAACAGCTCCATAGGGTTTACTTGGCTGTGATCTTAACAGAGGCAGGTCGCCAGGACTTTTTTCCATGGTGCCACTGGTTACGTTCAAAGCACCAAACTTCAGGTTAGCAGTGGAGTGCAAACGTTTGCACCACCCTAGGATCTATGGAGACCAGGATTCCTAAATGCCTGCCCCCTCTCTGGGATTGCTTGGTTCCACATGTACTACATTTCTTTGCTTCCAGTTCATAGAATGCTCTGGTTTGTGAACATACAACATAAAGTGACTGATTAGAGAGAAATGCATTTTTGAGAGGCAATTATGGTATGAACTGAGCTCTCATCAGTCGTATATTTTTGTGCTCTTTAGCTTGAATGATACAATTAGGTGCTCTTTTGTTTTGTTTTGAAGACCCTATTTAAGAACATACTTGAAACGTGTGAGTAAGTGGATTCATTGAAATATACTTATTTTTCAGACTTGGATTCTTTGAGGTAGGCTTAATGTGGAGGCCACACACTACTTAATACATCAACAAATGACTATTAGTGGCCTGCATTGTGGAAGGGTCTATTCATAAGATAGATAGCTATGCCCTTGGAGCCCTGGTGGCATAGTGGTTAGGAGCTTGGCTGCTAACCAGAAGGTCTGCATTTCGAATCCACCAGCTGCTCCTTGGAAACCCTATGGGACAGTTCTACTCTGTCCTACAGGGTTGCTATGAGTTGAAATCAACTCAATGGCAACGGTTTTGGTTTTTGGTTCGTGATCACTACTGACTTAGTAAGGACAGCCCGGTATTGAAAATGCTGTCACAACCATGGATTCCACCTCCGCCATTTGCTTTTCCTCGGTATTGAAAATGCTGTCACAACTGTGGATTCCACCTCCGCCATTTGCATTTCCTCCACCAATTGGGTTAGCTCGATCGGAGAAGACAAAGACCACAGTAGCTGCTCGACTTAGATGAGGGAAAACTCTACAGTTCTGAGTACGTTTCTGAATGTATAAAAAATACACGGCATCTCCCACTCATGTGATGTGTCTCGTGACATTCATTTGTTCATTTTTCATCCAATGCTCATTTATTGAGCACCTACCCCTTACTGAGTGCTGGGGACACATCTCCTTTCTTCAAGCCTAAGAAGAGAAGAACAGAGACACATGGCATAATCCTTACTGTACTTGAAGGAACAAGCATATGGGGTACCCCGAGAGCCTGAAAGAGGGTACTGGATGGGCTTTGAATGACAGGTATAAATTAGGCAGGGGAAGAGTGTGTATGTATGGGGGAGGGCTGTTGTCAACATTTTGGAGTCTTAGGACATCTCTCTTAAAACCTCATCTTTACATCTTGTTCTCCAAGAACAGCTTCACGTTGTAGATTCTTCAACTTGTGAAGGGCACCAGAGCACACTTAGCCTCGGGCTTTAGGAATTGAAGCTAAGAGGGCCCATCGCTGTGAGTCTTTGGGTACTTCCTACAAGAAAACATTGCAGTGGCACTGTGTGACAATCACCATGCATGGGAAGGTTTGAGGTAGGTCTAGTTCAACAGAGGCAGCCTAACCGAGATCGCCCAATTTTGGCTTAAAGCATTTCCTCTGGGAGGAAATGAAGACTGAAGTGTTCTCAGGTCTTTGACAATCAGCTGTTCATACTAAGGTGCTGTGCTGTGAAGAGCTCACTCCTTCCCACCATCCTCCAACCCTGCTCTGAAGGCTGAAGATGCTTTAGATATGTTGAAGTCTGCACGCTGTTCCAGGTGTTGATCTACACAAGGGTTCTTAGCTTTCTTTCTTCCTTCCGTCCTTCCATCCTCCCTTCCTTCCTTTCTGCTGTATTTATGTCAAACTTTGTTTGCTTTAAGGTGATGCAAACAGTTAACACGCTTGTCTGCTAACCGAAAGACTGGAGGTTTGTGTTCACCCAGAGGCACCTTGGAAGAAAGGCCTGGTGATCTACTTCCAAAAAATCAGCCATTGAAACCCTATGGAGCACAGTTTTACTCTGACACACCTGGGGTTGCCCTGATTTGTAGTCAACTCAGTAGCAACTGGATTTGCTTGCTTTGCTTGGGGTTGTGTGGTTATCCATGTCTCAACTTCCTGTTCTAACACAGACCTGAGTATTTCCTGGAAACAGCATTTCTCCCTCGAGTCTCTGAAGGCTAGCCACCTCCCATGCGATGCATTCCACACTCCACATTAGCAGGGTAGCAGGGTGGTGTCCTCCTTTCCTGCTTGCTCTTTCTGGACTACTGTCTATTCTTCCCCCATAGTATAAACAAACAAAAGCAAGCAAAAAACTCCACCACACTTCGAAGCACATACCATCGGATTATGTCAAATGCTACCTCTCCTTGTTGAAGTCACCTGCCGTTCTCCTGGGCAGTGCCGGCATTTAGCATCTCCACTGCTATACTGATCGTCATTTGTGGTGACATCCAGGGTCATCAAACACTCTGGCCCCACTGTTTTAATTTCCTCACCTCCAATGAAAACTTTTCCTCTTCCCACTCTGCCATCTACTCTCATGATCATTTCCTTGTACTTATTATTACCATTAACTACACTCCCTACAGCATCTCTAATTAAAGCATTCCATTCTCTGACCCAACCTCTTCTCTTTCCAGCTCATCTACCCTGGTGCTTTTACACTAGTAAAAAGTCTACCCATCTAAATCGAGGCTTCCCATTCATTCATTCCACCACTTTTTCAATGTCCCTCCCTCCCTTTACCTCCTACTCCCCTCATTACCCAGCTTAGACTTTATGGTCCATTACTATACTGACTCCCTTGAATACATCTATTTCTCTATTGTACACTCCTAGCAAAGCCGGTTAAATCCAGTTCTGTTAACAACGTGCCTATTCATAGCCACAGCAATAGACTCGAACACACCAGGGGTCATGAAGATGGTGCAGGACTGGGCAACATTTCATTCTGATAGACAGAAGGTTGCCATGAGTTGGAGCTGACTTGATGGCACCTAACAACAACAACATACCTGGCCAGTTCAGTGGGCTTGGGGCGGGGAGGAAGATCTAATCGTGGTGGTGGTGGTCAGGTGGTGGTGGTGGGGAGATGGCCTCTCTTTAAATTTTTTAACACAAACGCTTAGGTGAGTCTTTAGCAATGCCTGGCAATAGCTAGTACCTCTCTCAGCTCAGTTCATTCATCCATTCTCCCAAATGTCTATTTCATGCTTTTCCTCTCTCCTTAAGTGTCCAACAGCCCTTCTGTCATCCTCCATCTAATCTGAGGATCTTATTTCTTTGCACTGAAAAAAATAAAAGTAATTTAAAGGGAAAGTTCTTCATTTTTCATCACAGATGAAACTATATACTCAGAGTTTTTTTAAAATATTCAACCTTGTTATGGATTGAATTGTGTCCCCCCAAAAATATCTGTCAACTTGGCTGGATCATGATTTCCAGTACTGTATGATTGTACCATTTTATCATCTGATGTGATTTCCCTGTGTGTTGTAAACTCTATCACTATGATGTAATAAGATGGATTAGTGGCAGTTATACTGATGAGGTCTACAAGATTAGATAGTGTCTTAAGCCAATCTCTTCTGAGATACAAGAGAGAAGCAAGCAGAGAGACGTGGGAACCTCTTACCACCAAGAAAGCAGTGCCAGGAGCAGAGCATGTCCTTTGGACCTGAGGTTCCTGCGCTGAGATGCTCCCAGACCAAGGAAAGATCGATGCATCACAAGGACCTTCATCCAGAGCTGACAGAGAGAGAAAGCCTTCTCCTGGAGCTGATGCTTTGGATTTGGACCTGTAGCCTCCTAGACTAAGAGAGAATAAATTTCTCTTTGTTGAAAGCCATCCACTTGTGGTATTTCTGTTATAGCAGCACTAGATGACTCAGACACACCTCTTACAATTGAAAATCCCAGTAGTCATCTTTATCTCCTAGTTCTCATTCATGCAACAGATTCGTCAAAAAATCCTCATGGCCCTACTTTCAAAATATACTTTAAAATCCACCAATTCTTCCTTCCAGTCTACACCAATCAAGCACATCTGTGTTTCATCTGAGTTACTGCTATAGACTCCTAAATTTGCCAGAATCGGATTTGACTGCCGTGAACCTCAAAATATCAGTGCCTTGAGCAAGCTAGAAGTATATTCTTTCACAGTAATGAATCCTAGAGGCAGAGCATTCAGGCTGGAGTGAAGAGGCTGGTTAACACCCATCTTCTTGCTCTGTCCTCCTGGAGTCTCCCCATGGTCCCTGATGCCTGCAGGCTCTCCAGCTATCATGCTCACATCCTTGACCACAGCAAGGGGGACAAAGGAAGGGCCAAAAGGGGCACCTGCTAGACATCCAACTCCTTCTCAACCAACCTTCCCAGAGATACATGACAACTTCTGCTTATATACCATTGCCTACTCCTTCCTAAATGAGGGCTTGTCAGTACAGATTTGTAGGAGCCTCATTGCCGTCCAGAAGGAAACACCAGTTCTCTTACTAAGGAAGAAAAGGAGAAGAGTTTGGGTAGATCCCTGTACTGGTCTCACTGCTTCTGTTTATGCCCCTCTCCAATCCATTCTCCATACAGCAGCCAGTGTAATGTTTTACATAATAAATCAAAACATGTTACTCCCTTATTTAAATTATTTTCAGTAGCCCCCCATCATACTTAAAATCAAAGGTCCTTATCATGTCCTTCATGGTTCTTCATGATCTGGCCCCTGAATAACTCTATCTCATCTTCTGGATCATTCTACTCCTAGCACCCTCCTTTCTACTCTATTGTTTCTAAAACATGCCAAACCCATTCCCATATCTGGTCTTTGCCCTTGAAGATGCTCCTCCCTTTCATTTTTATCTTTTCCTCTCTCTCTCTATCTAGTCATATTGCTGCTAATTTCTTTTCTCCTCTCAGAGGGTCACCATAACCATTGTGATGGTTAAAATTGTGTGTCAACTTGGCTGGGCCA
>NW_004443938.1:6863285-6870588 GCF_000243295.1 Trichechus manatus latirostris | reverse complement strand
GTTGATCTGCACAGCCTGTGAGTGGGAGCCCTGCTCTCCAACCTGCCGATCTTGGGCTTGCCAGCTTCTGCAGCTGTGTGACTTAGGAGAGGCCTCTACCCTGATCCACGGACTTGAGACGTTCTAGCCTCTACAATCGCATGAGCTGTTTCCTTGATATAATCTCTCTCTAGATATATATTTATACACTTTACTGGTTTTGCTTCTCTAGAGAACCCAGCCTAAGACAACCATCTTCTTGTATTTAACTGCCATCCAGTTGGCCCCTGACTCATGGTGACCCCATGCCCAGTGGAGCTAAATGCTGCCTGGTCCTGCATCATCTTCATGATCAGATGTGAACTGGACCATTGTGTTCCACAGCACTTTCACTGGCTGATTTTTGGAAATAGATCACTAGGCCTTTCTTTCTAGTCCATCTTAGTCTGAAAGCTCCACTGAAACCTGTTCAGCATCACAGCAACTCCCAAGCCTCCAGTAACAGATGCATGGTGGCTATGCTTGAGGTACATTGGCTAGGGATTGAACCTGGGTCTTCTGCATGGAAGGTGAGAATTCTACCACTGAACTACCAATGTCCCCATCTAGTAATCTGCACCCTCTCTGTCATCCTTCTGGTACCCCATCGTCTCATCTGAATTCATAGTGTATTTATGTTTACTTGATACTGTCTGTCATCCCCACTAGAATGTTAGCTCCATAAGGGTGGAGATTCTTAGTCACCACCCTACCTCCAGGTCCTAGAATAGTGTCAGAGCTTCTTGTTGTTAGCTGTCATCCGGTAGATTCCCATGCATGGAGACCCCATATGTTACAAAGTAGACTATTCCATAGGGTTCTCTTGGCTGTAATCTTAACAGAAGCAGATCACCAGGCCTATCTTCCAAGGTCCCTCTGGGTGGGTTTGAACTGTCAACCTTTAGGTTATCAGTTGAGCACAAACCATTTGAGCCATCTAGGGAATTTGTCATAGTATAAAACCCATTGCCATCTAGTTGATTCCGCCCTGTGTAACAGAGTAGAACTGCCCCGTAGGGTTTCTAAGGCTGTAGTCTTTACGGAAGCAGACTGCCACATCTTTCTCCTGTGGAGAAGCTGCCGAGTTCTAACCACTGACAATCCCTTTAGAAGCTGAGCACTTAACTACTGAGCCACCAGGACTTCTTTGTAAGAGTATAGTAGGATCTAAAAAATGATATTTTGAATGAAAGAATTAATGGATACTAATTTTGTGGAATTGGTTTTGCTATATTTGTAAAGTTTAAAAGCTGGTTAAAAGAGTTTCTCTATGATTTAGGAAAATCTTCTAAGATGCCATTGTTAATATCTTCATAATATGTGATAAGGTTTACAACTATACATATGGCAATTGGAAACTTTCCAAAACTCGGCTCAATTAATGTCTTTCCTTGAGAAGTAAGGTTTAAGTACTAACAGGTAGCAAGGTTGCCCATAAGTTTCATTGTATATATTGAGTTTCTAGGAATTCTCAGAAATAATAAAACTAGCATTTTGAAGTATACAGTTGAATGATGATCCATTATACACCTGTTTTGCATTTTGTTTATGAATTGTGAGTGTCATTGTATTGAGATATGTAGCTAGCCTTTCTGTGTGAAGATATGTAACTGTATATTTTATCTTTATATGAAGTACTTCTTCAAATTTAGAAATAATTTAAATAAAACTTTGTTATTCAATGCAGATTTTTATAAAAGTAATCCAACTGAGTAGGCAGTCAGGGAGATTAAGCAAAATACAATGAGCAGGCAAAAAACAAAAAACCCTATCCATCAGCAAGAGGCATGTTCTTAAATTCTTTAGATTACAGAAATCTAACAAATTGGATAGCCTACAAGAATCCGAAAACTGATACCCAGTCTGAGTCCCTAGTACGTTTATGTAAAATCATTGACCCTGATCCAAGGATAGACCTCTTTAACACAATCAATGCAGGTGCAATCAGATAAGAGCATTCTGCTGTTTTATTAAAGTGCATCTAATTCAAAACTCAATAACCCTCACAAATCCTTAATCAGGGATGACATCCTGTGAGGTATTTGGGTGAGTGATCTAAAAACTCTGCCTTTCAGCTTGTTAGCAAGACTTTCTACAAATAGCTACTTCAGGATCCTGTTCTTCCTCTTCAGCCACCTCTGCACAATCCACATTTTTGACTGCAGTAAATTTGTTAATGTCATCCTCCCCTTCTCCCCCCAAAATGGAATTCTCTGGAGTTTTCCTGCCTGACCATTCTCCGGGGTGGATTTGAGAGCTCATCTGTATTCCTTTGGAGTCAGAGAGGCCCAGGGGAGGAAGGAAGAGTGGAACTTGTCTCCTGCTGGCCACCTTATTCCCACCCCCTCCAGCTCCCCCACGGCAGTGCTCCGAGGGCACCACACACTCTCCTGGGGATTCGTGTAGTCAGGAGAGAGAATGCAAGCCAGGAGACCATTCTCTTGTTTCCAGAAATAATTAGAATCAGAACAGTACATACGGAAGAAGGCAGCAGGGCCCTGAGCAGGGCCGGCTGGCACTGTCCACGGAGGGGCCACAGGCGGTGGTCCTCGGCACCCCCATAATGGGTGAGGTATTGTCATTTGGAGCCATTAAGCAGAGCCTCAATTTGGCTTCATTTAGTTAACCTGAAGTGTAATGAAAATATGAGATGTAATATTTAAGGGCAGTATGTTTTACTAAGCACTTCTCTTAGCTGGGCTGGTCATTTGCTATTTCCTAACGACAGCCTCCTGTACCAGGAGAAGGGTGGCGAGGGTTCAGATCCATCACCGAGGGAGCAGTGCTCACCCAAAAGCTCTGACCGGGAGCTGGAGTCGGCAGCTCCTCTCTGCCAGCAAAGGGCAGCCCGCCCTCGTGATAACCGCCTCCGGGGAGAGCTACCACGAACTTCTCCAGGGTAAAGGGCAGGCCCGACACCCCCCACCAAGTACAAGACACCTCCTTTTCGGCAGTTAGTTTGTGTGCTGGCTTTCCCTCAGACACTGGTAGGGGCTACCCACACGGTGGCTAAGCCCGCAAGAGCACAGCGTTTCAGCAGAGCAAGGCATGCTGGTTAGGGGGTGTTCTTTTTCAGGGTTTAACCAGTTTTATCGCACATGTTCTTTTCCTGGGTTTTAATTTGAGTAGTCTCTCTCTCTCTCCCGCTCTCCCGCTCCCTCCCTCTCTCTCTCTCTCAACAGATGCTTAAAGCATGCAGAACAACTGCCCAGAAATCTTCAGTAAGTCAGCAGTATGGTGGAGGAGCAAGTGGAGAATTTATGATCCATTGGAAAAGCCTATCAATTAGCTCATTTATTTACACCGGAGTTTTAGGGAGCCGCTTGCACCTGGGCCTGGGCAAGGTGCAGCGTGGAGGCGTAGCAGAAAGCCTGCTTCCCACTCCTCAGAAGCACAGAGCTCACTATGGGAAAGGCAGCAGGAAAGGAGAAATGGCAATCAGCTAGGGTTGTGCATCACTGAAGATTAAAAGGAAGAGTGTCAGACCCTACAGGGTGTACCCTGCACATTCCCAGGGGTGGATTTCAATGGGAGATTTATGGCAATGGCACCCCTGGAGTTGTGGTATGTGGTGGTCCAGATGTGAGTAAAGTTCTGCTACAGTGGCTCGGAAGAAGGGTCACAATCTCCGAGCCCGCAAAGATGGTAACATCAGGGGTAAGGGCTCGGGCTGGGGGCCCAGAAGCTCTGCGGGTCCCGTCCTCCAGTCCTGTTATGGTAGACACCACCAGGCTGCAACGTTACAGGCTGCTAGCCCTGGAGGGAAACATTGTATCTCTCCTCAGTGCGTTAGAAGGAGATAAACTGTTCTGAGAAGATGAAGAACATTGTATTCACCAGAATTCCTTGTAAGGAAAGCGTTGTGTTTAGAAGACACGTGTGATAAGGTGTTTGGGACAGAGCTGGAGACTCCTAGGGGAAGCCGAAGTGACACAGACCTGCGCTACTGAAGGTGGAGAGAAGAGTTGGTTACTAGGCGGGAGGGGGAGGGAACGAGGAGAACACACACACTCACACACTCACAACACACACTCACAATGACACACACAACACACACAGACACCCTCACAATAGACTCACACACTCACACTTATACTCACATCCACTCATACACATTACACACATTTGCATTCACACACACTTTTACACACTTAACACATTCACATAAACTTATACACACTAACACATTTGTGCACACTCATTCATACTCATGCACCGCACAATCACAGCCACACACACACATACATATTTGCTCACACTCACACACACACATTCACACTCAAACAGACACAGTGAGGGGAGCAGAGGCGAGCCTGGTAGGCGCCCCGAAGCACAGCCAAGGATGAGTTTGGAGAACAGAAGTGTCTGCCATGAGTTAAAAATTGATTTGAATGAGGGGGTGACTTCTGCTTCAACAACACCATTCTCTGTGAAGACCACATCGCGTGCTATATTGGTTGGGGAGGGATGAACAGATTATGTTCACTGAACATAAAGAACTATAGGTTGCCACAGAGAACTGGTGTGAGGGAGGGGGCAGAGAGCAAAGGAGTCCCCTGAGCAGGGGACATCCGCCACTCCACAAGGGCCCCGGAGAGACGAGATGGGTGTGTCACACGGGATCACTGTAGTGGGCTTCCCTGCCCCACCTCACCCTCACTGTCTCCTCATTATGTACAGACAGCAATTTCTTTGCATGGTGTGCTTGGAGAAAGCAACAAGGTGAGTGACCAGGAGCATAGACTAGAGGACAGGCGAAGGCTGAGAGGCAGTGACTGGGGATTGAGGGAGTCAGATGGGGAAGGGCCTCACGAGCCATGTTTAGGCTGCCCTGTTGGCACTGCACCCAGGTAGTGCTGTTGTTACGTGCCGTGGACTTGAGGCTGACTCATAGCAACCCTGAAGACAGACTACAACTACCCCGTAGGGTTTCCAAGGCTGTAATCTTTACGGAAGCAGACTGCCACATCTTTCTCCTGTGGAGCGGCTGGTGGATTCGAACCACGAACCTTCTGGTTAGCAGCTGAGCACTTAACCACTGAGCCACTGAACCCAGTCAGGTTTGTTTATTTTGACAAGTAATTTTTCTTTATTTTTAATTGTTAATTTTTCTTTATTGTTGTTGTTGTCATTAGGTGCCATTGAGTTGATTCCGACTCACAGGGACCCCGCGTACAACAGAATGAAACACTGCCCGGTTCTGCACCGTCCTCACAATCATTGCTATGCTTGAGCCCATTGTTGCAGCCACTGTATCAGTCTGTCTCATTGAGGGTCTTCCTCTTCTTCGCTGACCTTCTATTTTGCCAAGCGTGATGTCCTTCTCCAGGGATTGGTCCCTCCTGATAACATGTCCAAAGTATATGGGATGAAGTCTCACTATCTTTGCTTCTAAGGAGCATTCTGGCTGTAGTTCTTCCAAGACGAGTTTGTGAATTAAGTAGAACTTAATACAAAAAAGCGTATGTCATGTGTCTATATGATTTAATGATGACTAATGCAATAAATGAACCCGGATGGCACAGTGATTAAGACCTCGGCTGCTAACCAAAAGGTCAGCAGTTTGAATCCACCAGCTGCTCCTTGGAAACCCTATGGGGCAGTTCTACTCTGTCCTATAGGCTTACTATGAGTTGGAACCAACTCGATGGCAGTGAGTTTTTGTAACGCAATGAACGGGTCCCAGGTGGTGCAACTGGTTAACGCGCTCGGCTCCTGACTGAAAATTTGGAAGTTTGAGTCCACTCAGAGGTGCCTTGGAAGAAAAGCCTGGAAATCTGTTTCCAAAAAATTCTCCATTGAAAACTCTATGGAGCACAGTTCTACTCTGACACATGAGGTTGCCATGAGCTGGAATCAGCTCGAAGACAACTGGTATGAGGCTGTGAAAGAAACTGACTCCCATGCAGGAGTGCAGCTGGAGCGCGCAGGGCTGTGTCTTCCCAGGCCTGAAGGTCTGGCCTTCTTCCTCATCCATTTCCAGATGGATCCTGTGGGCAGGGGTAGCACTGACTGCCCCCCAGCTCCCCAAGCTCCCAACACAGAACATCTATGGGCAGCTCCGCAGAGCGTGTGTAGGAGGCAGCATGGTTGGCCCTGAGGGTTGTGGGAACCACAGTGTACGTGGAGAAGACCTTCTAATCTGACCACAGCCTCTGGGATCTGGGACCCTCATTTCCTGCATATCCTTCTTTTTCCTCGTTCCTTCCTTACTGCGTGTTCACAGGTGATATGCAAGTTACTGCAGGTTAGGAAAGAAGTTAAAAAAGACTCAGCTCCTTCTCAGGGCTTTTGGGATCAAGTCTGAGAGTTTGGAATATTTGGCTCCTAATAAGCCGTAGAAATAATCAGTGAAATATTTCCGCAGACCGCTAATCACAAGGCGGAGGCTGAAAAACCATCGCGTTTAGCGCTCTTAAATTGTCTCTGTGAATTAAGATAAACACACCCAGGTTCCACAGGGGAGAGATACGGCACAGGGCATCCAGTGGCCAGAAATGCCAAGGACATTCTAATTTTAGAATAAAGGACCCAGTGTCCGAGCCTGGGGTGGGGCTGGAATGCTGCTAAATGGAGCCAGCATGTGCGTCTGCCACCCCCACCCCAAGAGTTTCCATTGGGCCAAACTTTGATACCAGGCAGCCTCTCTTACAATTCTGTGGAGACTTGTACATTTGTATTACTTTAATTGATTTCTTAAAATTAATAAAATAGGTGTATGACAACCGTAGCAGAAGTGAACTCGTAACTCTTGTCTAATGAGCAGTATTACTGTCTCCAGAAAGAACGATCCTTCATTCTGTCTTTGCAGGCACCGGTGAGGCCAGGAAGGGACTAGAACGCATGTGAAGAGCATACTGTCAGGGAGCAGACAGGGTTTGCCCTGTGAGACGGGAGCGCGCAGGTGCACAGGTCTAGTTTTGAACTGTGAGGAATTACAATCTATTTTCGCTCAGTGCTGTAGCACACAGAGGTATGTGGGTATGGGGACTATGAACAGTGGCAGCTGACTAGAGCCTGGCCATTTGTCATCCCAGCACTGGCTCTAAAAAAAAAAAAAAAAAAAAAAAAATCAAATCCTAACAAATGTTGGAGAGGCTGCAGGGAGATTGGAAGTCTTATGCACTGCTGGTGGGAATGCAAAATGATACAACCATTTTGGAAAATGATATGGCACTTCCTTAGAAAGCTAGAAATAGAAATACAATAAGATCCAGCAATCCCACTCCTAGGAATACATGCTAGAGAAATAAGGGCTGTCACACAGATAGACAATATGCACTCT
>NW_004443938.1:6843362-6863185 GCF_000243295.1 Trichechus manatus latirostris | reverse complement strand
AAAAAAAAAAAAAAAAAAATCAAATCCTCAGCTGAAAAGTTCTAGACAAAATAATAGTAGCAAACATTTTATCAGATTCTTTGGGGGGCACAAATGGTTAAGCACTCAACTACTAGCTGAAAGATTAGCGGCTGAACTCAGGCCTGGGGGTCTGCTTCCGAAAGGTCGCAGCCTCAAAAACCCTACGGAGCAGTTCTGCTCTGCACACAGGAGGTCACCTTGAGTCAGAATCAACTCGAAGGCAACTCACAACAGCAGCAATTCAACGCCTTGCAGAAGTTCCCAAGACTGTGGGCGCTCACACTGAACACGTAGCTGACTGCTTAGTCTCTGTCCTTTACGTCTGCTCTCCACTCCACTATCTCCCAGACAGGCCCCATGGAATCCCCATATTTACAAAACTGGACACATTTATCAAACCACAAATTGAAACAGATGGCCAGGCCTTTCTTCCATGGTGTCCCTGGGTGGGTTCAAATTGCCAACCTTTAAGCTGGCAGCTAATTGCAAACCGCTTCACACTTCGGCTCCTGGTCATGTAATAAGCACTCAAACAAACAAAAACCAAACCTGTTGCCTCAGAGTCAATTCCAACTCACAGCGACCCTGTTAAGACAGAGTAGAACTGCCCCACAGGGTTTCTAGGGAGCGTCTAGTGGAGTCAAACTGCTGACCTTTGGGTTAGCAGCCGTAGCTTGCTGTAGCTCTTAACCTCTGCGCCATCAGGGCTCCATAATAGGCACTCAGCCCTCAATAAATACTGGTTGAATGAATGAATGGGTAGATGAATGAATGAAGGGAGGGGTGAACAAATCGTCTACTGAGTCAGCCTCTGAGCGGAAATAGGCTGGCAAAGGTGTTCAGGAGTTTGAGAAAGAGAGATCTTGGAGGGGGTCTCTACTTCCAGAAGTGTGTGGTCGCCTGCGTATCTGATGAAGCATATATCTATGAAATAGTTACCTCCTGATCAGAAAGACCTTCCAGCTCCACATTCAGCATCATTGTGGACAAACGCTAAATTCATAGCAACATTTAATGTCAAGTGGGAAAGAAAGGAAAATGAAGCAGAGAACAAAAAAGTTTAGCAATGAGGACACCTAAAGTACAAGACAAAAAGAAGACAGGAAATGTGTAAGAAGATCAGGGACTATGTTAGGAATAAACAGACGGAACAGAAAATCATATGATGGGTGCTCAGTAAATGTCTGAGGAGCTGGACTGCGTATGCCTTCATGAAGTGGGCATGCTTTTGAGTTTCCCTCCATGTTCTGGGGTATTTTTAATTGCGTGAAAAATACTACACACGATATTTATGAGTGCTGGTAAAAACCAAAGAAGACCTGAATTATTTCATTTTCCTGCAGCTCTGTCCATAAATTATCTTCTCCTATTTTGAATACAGGCAGTCCCCCAGTTGCGAATATCCAACTTACGTACAACATGTAGTCATGAACTAAAGCCCCATAAAGCCTATTATATTAAAAATTCGAGGTACATACAGTGGTTCCAAATAGCCACCGAGTACTACTTTGCCATGTGCATCAAAACATTATTATTATTATTACTGTATTATTATGTTAAAGATGTTTTAGTGTATATGGAAGTGTGTATTTTTTATGCATATAAAGGTACACTGTATGCTATATACTAAGACAAATGTTTGACTGACGTTAGATACATACAGTACCTAACGATTCCAACTTATGTACACATTTGACTTAAAGACAGTCATAGGAACAGAACTTGTTCATAATCTGGGGATTGCGTGCAGCTGGCTTCTTAAATTCCAGTGTCTAACTTATGGATCCAGCCCTAGAGAGCTGCTTTACTGAGAGGCGAGCAGCTTTCTTCCTCACAGAAGGACACCCCCACTTTGGGAGAGGCCAGACCCTGTGCGCAGCAAGTGTCTCGTTAACATCCTGCACATGTGCAAAAAAGCTGTGCTCCATCCTGGGTGGAGGGAAGGGTGGCCACGCCAGGTATCTTTAGTCTTTCCAGGTGTGTGCGTTGTGCAGCTTAGCCTACCCCCGGCCCTGACCTTGACTGGTAGATTTCCTACCGCTACCTACCTGGCATCCAGGAACACAGGCTAGGCAGGGCCTAGAGCTACAGGGGGCATGGGAGCTGCTGACTGCTACAGAAGGGAGCAGCCCTGCCTGGCTCCCAGGGGGAGCAGGAAATCCATATGGGTCTCACTTTAGATTAGAGGGAGCAAAGCATGTCCAGAGATAACAGAGGGGTGCACAGAGGGACCCTCCCTTTCACGCTTAATTGAGGGGTTAGTTGTTGCAACTCTTTATCGAGTGGCCATTATGTACAACACCGAGCAGGAGGAGGAGAGGGGCTGTGCCACAAAGAAGCAGAACTAAAAAAAGAAATCCATGTATGAGGAGCTTAGTTCATTAACTGACAGCCGACTGTATGTGTTATACCACCAATGCACAGTGTATGTTTAAATACTGTATGAGCACTAAGGTGTTCTCTCTGTCCAAGACGAGACATTTGATGGTGATGAAATCAGGTGAGATTTACTATGTTTTATTCCTTGGGGACTATTGCGAAGCAGACTTATAAAAGGACAACCTGGAGACTTTTCTTTTATTAGAGTAGTGTGATATTAAACATAAAACTCGTATCTTCAGATATCGTTACATTCTAGAACCGCGTGATCTTTTAGTAATATCAAGAGGTAAGGATTTCCCATCCGAAACTATGAGGGGAACTGATATTTAGGAACTCAACGAACTAACGTTTGTTCAGTGTGTCAGAAGTATCCAGGCTTGTGTCACGCACTTTACATATTTTCTCTCATTTGATTCTCAAAGCTACCTCAGAAATTAGAATTGTATTGTCTCTTTTTTAGTTCAGGGAGTTACTTCTCTAAGTTTGCATTTACTAAATTGACTCTAAAACACATGCTCTTCTCTATAATTTCCTGCCGAGTACATTGATAATTAGGCAGGAAATAAGGACAGAAGATTGGGGATACATTGAGCAAGAGGTACTTTTATGAACTGAGATTTTATCCTTTTACCGTCTCCTAAACATTTGATTATGTACTTGAGTCAAGAAATAATTTTTATGGATTTACCTTTTGCAAGCAATTCCAGTTTTCTCACCTTTCTAAATAATTTTATTTGTTATAAATGTTATAATTTTTTTTGATTTGCCTATCCCTATTCTGACCATCCCCGATACATCTGTCAGTTTGTCGTACTGTGGGGGTTTGCATGTTGCTGTGATGCTGGAAACTATGCCACCAGTATTCAAATACCAGCAGGGAAACCCATGGTGGACAGGTTTCAGCAGAGCTTCCAGACTAAGATAGACTAGGAAGAAGAGCCGGGTGGTCTACTTCTAAAAAGAATTAGCCAGTGAAAACCTATGAATAGAAGAAGAACATTTATATAGTGCCAGAAGATGAGCCCCTCAGGTTGGAAGGCATTCAAAATATGACTGGGGAAGAAGTGCTTCCTCATAGTAGAGTCGACCTTAATGACATGGATGGAGTCAAGCTTTCAAGACCTTCATTTGTTGATGTGGCACAACTCAAAATGAGAAGAAACATCTGCAAACATCCATTAATAATCAGAAGGTAGAATGTACAAAGTATGAATCTAGGAAAATTAAAAATCATCAAAAATGAAATGGAACACATAAACATCGATATCCTAGGATTAGTGAGCTGAAATGGACTGGTATTGGCCGTTTCAAATTGGAAAGTCATATGGTCTACTGTGCTAGGAGTGACCAATTGAAAAGGAATGGTGTTGCATTCATCATCAAAAAGAACATTTCAAGATCTATCCTGAAGTACAATGCTGTCAGTGATAGGATAATATCCATACGTTTACAAGGAAGACCAGTTAATACGACTATTATTCAAATTTATGCACCAACCACTAAGGCCAAAGATGAAGAAATTGAAGATTTTTACCAACTTCTGCAGTCTGAACTTCATCAAACATGCAATCAGGATGCATTGATAGCTACTGGTGATTGGAATGCAAAGTTGAAGACAAAGAAGTAGGATTGGTAATTGGAAAATATGTCCTTGATGACAGACACAACATCGGAGATCACATGATAGAATTTTGTAAGACCAATGACATCTTCATTGAAAATACCTTTTCACCAACAAAAAGGGCGACTATACACATGGAGGAAACCCTAGTGGCATAGTGGTTAAGAGCTACAGTTGCTAACCAAAAGGTCAGCAGTTTGAATCCACCAGATGCTCCTTGGAAACTCTATGAGGCAGTTCTACTCTGTCCTATAGGGTCGCTATGAGTCGGAATCGACCCCACGGCAATGGGTTATACACGTGGACCTTGACAGATGGAATACACGGGAATCAAAATGACTACACCTGTAGAAAGAGACTATGGAGAAGTTCAATATCATCAGTCAGAACAAGGCCAGGGGCTGACTGTGGAATAGACCATCAATTGCTCATATGCAAGTTCAAGCTGAAACTGAAGAAAATTAGAACAAGTTGATGAGAGCCAAAGTTCAACCTTGGTATATCCCATCTGAGTTTAGAGACTATCCGAAGAACAGATCTGACACACTGAACACTAATGACTGAAGACCAGATGAGTTGTGGAATAACATCAAGGACATCATACATGAAGAAAGCAAGAGGTCATTAAAAAGACAGGAAAGAAAGAAAAGACCAAAATGGATGGCAGAAGAGACTCTGAAACTTGCTCTTGAAGGTTGAGTAGTCAAAGCAAAAGGAAGAAATGATGATGTCAAAGAGCTGAACAGAAGATTTCAAAGGGCTGCTGAAGAAGACACAGGAAAGTATTATAATGACATGTGCAAAGAGCTGGAGATAGAAAACCAAAAGGGAAGAACGCGTTTGGCATTTCACAAGCTGAAAGAACTGAAGAAAAAATTCAAGCCTCAAGCTGCAATATTGAAGGATTCTACAGGGAAAACATTAAACGACACAGAAAGCATCAAAAGAAAATGGAAGGAATACACAGATCACTGCACCAAAAAGAATTGGTCGGTGTTCAACCATTTCAGGAGGCAGCATATGATCAGGAACTAATGGTACTGAAGGAAGAAGTCCAAGCTGCACTGAAGGCACTGGCGAAAAACAAGGCTTCAGGAACAGACGGAATACCAGCTGAGATGTTTCAGCAAATGGATGCAGCACTGGAAATGCTCACTCATCCATGCCAAGAAATTTGGAAAATAGCTACTGGGCCAATCGACTGGAAGCGATCCATACTTACGCCTATTCCCAAGAAAGGTTATCCAACCAAATGTGGAAATTATCAGACAATATCATACACAGTTAAAATTTTGCTGAAGATCATTCAAAAGCGGCTATAGCAGTGTATTGACAGGGAACTGCCATAAATTCAAGCCAGATTCAGAAGAGGTCATGGAATCAGATATATCATTGCTGATATCAGATGGTTCCTGGCTGAAAGCAGAGAATCCCAGAAGGATGTTTACCTGTGTTTTATTGACTATGCAAAGTCATTCGACTGTGTGGATCATAACAAATTATGAATAACTTTGTGAAGAATGGGAATTCCAAAGCACTTAATTGCGCTCATGAGGAACCTGTACATAGAACAAGAGGCAGTCATTTGAACAGAACGAGGGGATACTGCGTGGTTTAAAGTCAGGAAAGGTGTGCATCAGGGTTGTATCCTTTCACCAGACTTATTCAAACTGTATGGTGAACAATCTGAGAAGTGACTCTATGAAGAAGAACAGGGCATCAGGATTGGAGGAATCATTAATAACCTGCAATATGCAAATGACACAACCTTGCTTGCTGAAAGTGAAGAGGACTTGAAGCACTTATTGGTGAAGATCAAAGACCACAGCCTTCAGTATGGATTACACCTCAACATAAAGAGAACAAAAATTCTCACAACTGGACCAATAAGCATCATCATGATAAATGGAGAAAAGATTGAAGTTGTCAAGATTTCACTTTACTTGGATCCACAATCAACACCCATGGAAGCAGCAGTCAAGAAATCAAAAGACGAATTGTATTGATCAAATCTATTGTAAAACACCTCTTTAAAGTGTTATAAAGCAAAGACGGCACCTTGAAGACTAAGGTGTGCTTGCCCCAAGCCATGGTGTTTTCAATCCCTTCATATGCATGTGAAAGCTGTACATTGAATAAGGAAGACTAAAGAAGAATTGACCCCTTTCAATTGTGGTGTTGGCAAAGAATACTGAGTATTCCATGGACTGCCAAAAGAAGGAACAAATCTGTCTTGGAAGAAGTACAACCAGAATGCTCCTTGGAAGCAAGGATGGCGAGACTGTGTCTCACATGCTTTGGACGTGTTATCAGGAGGGATCAGTCACTGGAGAAGGACATCACACTTGGTGAAGTAGAGGGCCAGCAAAAAAGAGGACCCTCAATGACATGGATTGACACAGTGGCTGCAACAATGGGCTCAAGCATAACAAGGATGTGAGGATGGTGCAGGACCAGGCAGTATTTCATTCTGTTGTACGTAGGGTACCTATGAGTTGGAACTGACTGACAGCACCTAACAACATCAACAACATTTTGACCATGAAATCTTGTTCCATTCTTTTCTCAAAATTTGCTTTAAAATTTACTACCTTTATTCAGTCATCTCAGATTAATTACTCTCTTGAGTTTACATATATAATACATAATGACAATTTGACCTATTGAATATTTATGATTATTGGCTAAAGATTACATAAGGGTTATTCCTCGTATTGTGTTTCATAGTTTATTTTATTTATATGTCCTCTGTACCATGAGCTCTGTGTGATGGTGAAGATTGTGTGTCAACTTGGCGAGGCCATGATTCTCAGTGTTTATATGTTATCACTCCCATGATTGAATTATGCTGTGAGTAGCCAATCAGATGAAAGGGACTTTCCTTGGGGGTGTGGGCCGCATCTGAATATAAGCAGATGTTCTGGCTTTTTGCTCACTCGGGATCCTGCGGCTGCCTCCTGTCATCTCACCTCCAGTTCTTGGGACTTGAGCTGTCAGCTTATCTGTCGAACTTGGGATTGGTTGATCTTCACAGCCTGTGAGCAGAGCCCTACGCTCTGACCTGCCGATCATGGGTTCACCAGCCCCTACAGCTATGTGAATCAGGAGAAACCTTACGGTCCTGCCTGCCGATCTTGGAATTCGTCAACCTTCACAGCCTGTGAGTGGGAGCCCTGCTCTCCGACCTGCTGATCTTGGGCTCGCCAGCTTCTGCGGCTGTGTGAATTGGGAGAGGCCTCTACCCTGATCCACTGACTTAGGAAGTTCTAGCCTCTACAGTCACGTGAGCTGTTTCCTTGATATGAATCTCTCTGTATATATATTTATACACTTCACTGGTTTTGCTTTTCTGGAGAATTCAGCCTAAGACAGTCTACGAAAGCAGGAATATTCATGTTTATTTCTCCATCTTCAATGCCTACTAGAGGACTTGGCAAACCAAAGACACTCAGTGTATCTATATCTATACACATTGATATTTATATATGTATGTATATATGCACATCCCTGGTGGTACAGTGGTTAAGCACTCAGCTGCTAACCTAAAAGTTGGCGATTCCAACCCACCTGCCACTCTTTGGGAGAAAAATGTGGAAGTCATCTTCCCTAAAGATTGTTGTTGTTGTTGTTAGGTGCCATTGAGTCAGTTTCGACGTACAGCAACCCTATGTGCAACAGAATGAAACACTACCCAGTCCTGCACCATCCTCACAATCATTGTTATCTTTGAGCTCCTTGTTGCAGCCACTGGGTCAATCCATTTTGTCGAGGGTCTTCCTCTTTTTCTCTGACCCTCTATTTTACCAAGCATGATGTCCTTCTCCAGGGACTGGTCCCTCCTGATAACATGTCCAAAGCCATTGTTGCTTCTAAGGGTCATTCTGGTGTAGTTCTTCCAAGACAGATTTTTTCATTCTTCTGGCAGTCCATGGAATATTCAAAATTCTTTGCCAACACCATAATTCAAAGAGATCAATTCTTTTTCAGTCTTCCTTATTCATTGTTCAGTTTTCTCATGAATATGAGGTGATTGAAAATACCATGGCTTGGGTCAGGCACACCTTAATCCTCAAAATGACATTGTTGTTTTTTAACACTTTAAAGAGGTCTTTTGCAGCAGATTTGCCCAATGCAAATCATTTTCCGTAAAGATTGCAGCCTCAGAAACCCTATGGGGCAGTTCTATTCTGTCCTATAGTGTAGCTATGAGTCAGAATGGATTAGAAGGCTAAGAATGTGGTTTGATTTATATATATATATATATATATAAAATTAAATGAACGAGTATGAACATATGAACATGAGGTTTGGGGTCATGTTATTACTTTTGTAAATTTTATACCATATTCTGTGCAGAGTTCAAGTTTTTTTCCATATTTTATTCTTTTCCAGCACTTCACTTTGATTAATTTTGAGATTAACTTGTAGTCCCCACAATAGCTCTTTGCTGAATGTTTTATTGTCTGCTCCATCGGACTTAATCTATTTAGGATTATAACTATTGGAGGCTTAGGAAAGGCAGGAGTTAACATTCTTGCAAGAAAGCATGAATACCTGTCAGGGATAGGAATAGTCCATGAAGGAGTTTAGTGTTTAACCAGAAGGAAACCGTCTTCCCAGATTTCTGCTCCCCAGTGTTTGATAACTCTGCGTGGTATGTGAGGTGTGTGTCTGTGTGTGCGCATCTGCGTGTGCATGCACGCGGATGTGTTTAACTTGTGTTGAACTTCTTTTGACGTCTGATGATGTGATCCACTTCTGGATTCAAGTTCTCTCTATGGGGTACTTTCAATGCCATAAGGACTCAGAGGGTAAAGCAAGATAGCAAACTATTTTAACACCCCTACAGGAGTTACTGTTTAGTATACTGAATGAATGATCTACCCACTTGAAAATGTATGAGAATAAATTCTTATAATACAACAAAGTACCAACATTCTAAATCTTTGCCTTGGCTCCCATGCATAATTACTGGTTTCTTTTAATAAACTAATGATCAGATCTTGTTCCACAGCCAAATTGGGACTTCCAAACATTTTTCACACTCGTTGGCTATTAAAGTTGCCAAAGATGTAAATACTCCTAAATTCCTGAGCCTGTGATTTTCAACAACAAAGCCTTAAATTCTTCTGACATTTAACGGAATTTGCTGTGGTGTTAGACCAGTGTTCTACACAAAATACATTATAGAACATCTGATTTTTCTCTGGGAAAAGGATAGCGATAATGAACCCTTGAAGAAAGAACTCCAGTTCAATTGGATGTTAAATGTGCATGTTAAAAATAGATTGTGTATACATGAGATGTTAGATGATACTTAATCAACAGTAATTGTATTTCAAGTGAAGCGTGCCCTTTCCACATTGTGCTCAGCACTCTTGCATTAGCTCAGGATATGTCTGCACAGGATTGCGGTGGCCTCCGAACGGCTGTACTTGAACCTCTTTTAAACCATTTGGAGTTAAAGGTCACGCCAAGCGTCACTGGAAAGATAATGTCCCACAGATTGTCAATAAAATCTGTGATATGATTTATTACTTGGAGTGAAGTGTTAATTGGATGACAGCTTCATTTGGATGAATCATCTTTCTCTTTCTTAATACTGATGGATAAAAATGGAGATATTAGTTGAAATGAAGGAAACCACTTAGCCCTAAACGGAATTCTGAGTTCACTAATTGCTCCATCTTTATTTATTTAGTTTTTTGTTTAGCGAACTTGGTTGTCCAGCTGTCAAAAGGGAAAAATGATTTCATACTGAATGGAAGACAGTTTTGCTTTTCCAACAATCAGGTTCATTTCAGAAGCCCATGCTGGTGTGATCTCGCCTGCTGTACGATGATCTCCCCAAGGCTTGCGCAGAATTTCAGGGAATCCACGTTAGGGAGGAGTTTCAGCCTCACCCTCAGGGTGAGCTGATTACCGGTTGCCATGGAGTCGGCTCTGACTCAGCGTGACCCCATGTGTGTCAGAGTAGAATTGTGCTCCTTAGGGTTTTCAATGGCTGATTTCTCAGAAGTAGGTTGCCAGGCCTTTCTTCTGAGGCACCTCTGGGTGGACTCCAACCTCCGAACTTTCAGCTAGCAGCCCAGCACATTAACCTTTTGCGCCACCCATGGTCAAGCTAATTACAGCCCTCCTGTGTGACAGTCTGATCCTTATGCCTGGCTTTATCAAGAGTCCAGTGTTCCCCAGCTCTTCCCCATGGCTGCTTTTCCCCTAGGGATCTCTGGTGTCTCTTCTGCCAGGTTACATCAACAGAGATACTCAGACAATGTGGAACCTCCAGACGGGAGTCAGGACTCCCAAAGTTTCATTGGCCCTCTATGCAAATTGACCTACATCTTTTCAGCAACCTTAGAATTATTCAAGAGATTCAAGTCTGAAATGCCTCCTTATACTCTCTTCCCTGAAGAATGGTATCCTAGCCAAAAAGACCCAGTTATGTATTTGTTTGGTTTTCCCCCATGAATAAAGACATATCTCCATATCCTTGCTGGCAGAATTAGAAGAGTCCATTGATTTCCTTGCTGAATAATTTTCAAAATTCTGCTTTTCTAGACGCTCAGCTGTATAGATTTTTTTTTTTTTGAAAAATAACTGTGTTTTGCAAAATGTTTCTAAAGTGGAAACATTTTTTGTAAAGCCTTTGGCCAGTATAAGAGACTCTGAATGAATATGCCACATCTGGTTTGCAGTAATCATAAACAGCAACATCATAAAAATTCAATAAAAATTTAGAAATCTCAGATCAATTAAAATAAAGTGTTAAATAAAAATACAATTAAAAATGAGGAAGTTAGAGGACTGAATATAAACTTGTGGACTATTTTTAAACTTGCTTCTCTGCAGCAGTTGAAGGGAGTCCCTGGGTGGTTTAAATAGTTAAGCACTTGGCTGCTAATCAAAAGATTGGCAGTTCAAAATCACCCAGAAGCACTTCAGAAGAAAGGCCTGGTGATCTACTTCCAAAAAATCAGCCATTGAAAACCCTATGAATCATAGTCCTACTCTGACACATGAGGTCACCATTAGTCACGGTGGACTTGATGGCAACTGGTTTGGATTTTGGTTTTGGCAGCACTTGAATAGATCTTTCTTTGGATTCCTGTTTTCCCTCTACACATCAGAACACATTCTGCTAAGCCTATTCCTTTTTGTAAAGCCTTTCGAGATTCTTCAGCTCACTTTGACCTTTCCCTTTTCTAAAATCTTATATCATTTATAGTAATCACTGCGTTAGTCTCTATTTGTTTCTCACGTGACATTGAGAATTTTAGCTTCATCAAGGTAGGGGACCGAGCCAATCATTGTTGGCTTGTGGCTAATATTCAACGAGCACAAAACAGGTCCTTGCTTATCCAACAGACGTTTACTGAGCTCCTGCTAGATGCCAGGTGACATGGGATTTCTAGAACGGTATGAACAAAGATGAGCTGGGGGTAAAGGCCTATTGAAAATGTGAACAGAGTGTGAATATATTTGAGAAAGACCCTCAACAAGATGAAATGACACAGTGGCTGCAACAATGGGCTCAAACATAACAACGATTGTGAGGATGGCACAGGACCGGGCAGTGTTTCATTCTGCTGTACATACGGTTGCTATGAGTCGGAAACAACTTGAAGGCACCTAATAACAATAGATTTCTTAGGCATCCAAAGGAGTGTAAGTTTACACTGGTGACTTTGTTTTTTTTTTTTTTTTTGGCGGGGGGGAGCAAGAAAAAATGATCCCAGACTAAGAGAAAGAAACTGGCTCCTTTGGAGGTACACTCCAAAGGCATGAAGAAACCATCAAGAAATGTCCTTACAGGCTTGACTTTCTAAACTTCTGTATGTCTAGTTTTTGAGACTGTAGCAAGCTTACTCCTCACTGTCTGCAGTAAAATAGTGGCAAAACCAAGGAAGGAGTCTTGCCGTGGGGTGAGACTCTGCTGTGATGATGACAAGTCATGGAAATCGACAGAAGAGATGAGGCACCAGGCCACAGTGCTGGGTGGTATCTGCACAGCCCGAGCAGCCTGGGTGAGGAGCCCCGAGTCCCCTCCTGAGTTATGGGGAGCTCTTTGTAATGACAGAGGCTCTATTTTGTGGGTGACATATACCGTGCAAGTTATCTTTACGTGATCAGATTGCCATCTTTTTGAGGTCACGGGTGTCCAAGAACAGAGGATGCATTGACTGCAGTTTTCCTGTGTAATGGAATCAGGGAGTCTGAGGAGCATCTTGCACAATTAGGCAGCCATCGCGGGTGGTTAGAGCCAGTCAAGGCGTTTTACCGCACTTGACTGTCCAGACGTGGGAGGGCCTTGAGAAACCGTGTGGGGGTTTAATGAATCACAGATTTTATTACCTGCCCAACAGGTATTTTAAGTAGCCCTTCTTTTCCTTTCAGGTCACATGCAAAGTGAAAGAAGTGCCTTTGAATTAGTTACTTGGAGAGAGGCAGGGAAGCCTCGTCATGTCAACCTTTAGATAGGTCTGAAGAGATGCTAACGGCAAACACAGTAGCTTCTGGAAATCTCAGGGGAGTGATGAGAGATGAGACTGTAGGACAAATGCTATTCTATGTTTGACAGAATTCAGATTACAGGGCAAGAGCAGATGGCCTGCAAGTACGCTGTCATTCCTCATCAGGCAGCCGGGCTCTGGACTCGAAAAGGCTGAGCCTTTTAATGGGTTCCCAGGAGAACATCTTCTTGGTTGACCAAAAGCTAGAGGTAGCAAGAATTCCCCGGAGGCCTTATTTAATCTCCCTGTGTGATGCAGAGAAACCCACAGGCATCGCCAGGGCGTGAAGCTCTCCGCGAGTTTCTCCCGGACAGCTGGGTTTCAGAGAAAACTAATTGGCATTCGTGAATAATGCCGGGAAAGAGAACAATCAGTGAGGATGGGTGAATTTGTCAAAGTCTCCTAGAATATCAAGGTCCACAGAAAGCTGAGATTTCATTTTTGGTATTGATGAAAAACTCTATACCAGGCTTTTGAAAAACAGAGAGGAAGTTCTGAGGGAAAACATCCAGTTTCCACTGAGAAGTGTTTAAGGATACATTATTAACAGGATGATGATAGCAGTGATAAGAATAGCCAACAAATTTGTGTATATTCTTGCTTTCCTCAAAATCTGATTATTGAAGCCACAAGAAAAGAGGCTGAATTCTTCCAGCTGGGAATATATCAGATAGACACAGCAAATAAAATTGATGCAGGATATAAAAAAAGAGAACGGAAACACATACTAGCTAGGCTCTTATTATGTGCGAGAAGGAGCCCTGGTGGCGCAGTGGTTAAGCACTCGGTTGGTGCTTTGAATCTACCAGCCACTCCGTAGGAGAAAAGACCTGGTGATCTGCTTCCATAAAGGTTGCAGCCTAGAAAACCCTATGGGGCATTTTTACTCTGTCCTATAGGGTCACTATGAGTCAGAATTGACTCGATGGAAATTTTTTTTTTGTGTGTATGTGTTTGGGAGGCCCTGTACAGGTGCTTTCCTGTGTTAATTGATATGAACTCTTTCCTGATTTTAAGGTCCCTGAGTGGCACAATGTTTGTGCTTGACCACTAATCTAAACAATGTTGATCCTGTGTACAACAGAATGAAACATTGCCCGGTCCTACGCCATCCTCACAATCGTTGTTATGCTTGAGCCCATTGTTGTAGCCACTATGCCAATCCATCTTGTTGAGGGTCTTCCTCTTTTTCGCTGACCTTCGACTTTACCAAGCATGATGTCCTTCTCCAGGGACTGATCCCTTCCCTTCTGACAACATGTCCAAAATATGTGAGATGTAGTCTCACCATCCTTGCTTCTAAGGAGCATTCTGACTGTACTTCTTCCAAAACAGACTTGTTCGTTCTGGCAGTCCGTGATATATTCGATAGTCTTCACCAACACCATAATTCAAAGGTGTCAATTCTTCTTCACTCTTCCTCATCCCCTGTCCACCTCTTGCATGCATATAAGGCACCACAGCTTGGGTCAAGCGCACCTTAGTCTTCAAGGTGACATCTTTGCTTTTTAACACTTTAACGAGGTCTTTTGCAGCAGATTTGCCCAATGCAATGCATCGTTTGATTCTGTTAACATTACAGGCAAGAAAACTCTATGGACTTCAGTTCTATTCTGTAACACGTGCGGTCACCGTGGGTCGAAATTGACTCAAGGACACCAAGTTTGGTTTTGGTTTGGATTACCTGATTTTAGTAAAGGGCTTGTCAGAAAGTCAGTTATTAGTTAAAAGGGACTTTCAACATTGGGATGTGCTTGTAGCTACATGGCTATCAATGAACCCCATGAATACAGTGTGGGTATTCTTCCGAGAGAATGAGGGTGAGTTCTCCTCAACAGTTTGTGCAAGGCCCAATGCTGCCCTCCTCCTTCTGCTGGGATCAGGCCCAGTGGACACTGCTCCAGGCCAGTCAGTAGCACACTTGGCAGGAAGGAAGCTACTGGCCTCATGGTTCAAACGAAATGAACATCCCGAGATGAAGTGGCCTTCAGTGTGTGTTGTTAACCTTTGCTCAGAAAGAAAAGCAGAGGGGCTTTCTTAAACCACATACAGATGCCCTTTCCAGAAATGCCCATTTGGCAAATGGTCTTCCTGATCAGCAAGTGGTCTTGACATCTTTCCTGTCATTTTCAGAGGATGTCTCTGTGCAGATAAAGCTGTTGGAGGAGTTAAGATCAAAATCCAGTGAAATCCCTGGTGAACTTGGTAATGATACATCCAAAGCTGCAGCAATCCCCAGATCACTGAAAATAATGGGGGAAGAGAGGCTGGAAAGGACTCAGAGAAGCTTAGCTCTTATCCTGGAAGACTTCCAAGCCTTTTAACAAGGTGGAGAAACAAGTCTCAGAGTAGGGTTCACAGATGGAGCAGGGGGAATCCCCTCAGAGTGGGCGCCCAGACCCTCCGTGTGTGGAACATAGAGTCAGGCTTACTTTGCCTCTTGGTAGGTCAGAAACCTGCTTTTTATTTCTTTAACATTTTGCAATTTTTTTAGGAGCCCTCATGGCACAATGGTTAAGCACTTGGCTAGCAACCAAAATGTCAGCAGTTCCAAGCCACCAGCAGTTCCACGCGAGAAAGACGTCACAATCTGCTTCTGTCAAGATTTACAGCCTTAGAAACCCTATGGGGCAGTTCTATTCTGTCCTGTTGGGTCACTCTTAGATGGAATTGACTCCACGGCAGTGGTTTGACTATGGATCTTTTAATGTGTTTATATTAAGTTTAGACTTTATTTTTTAGAGCAGTTTTAGGTTTATAGAAAAATTGTGTAGGAAGCACAGAGTTCCCAGCTCCTCCTTGTCCGCCCTGCACACAGCTTCCCCCTTTCCTGATATGCTGCATTCCTGCAGTGCAATTGTTAACAATGGATGGACCAGCATTGATACATGGTTACCAACTGAAGTTCAGGTGAGGGTTGACTCTGTGTTGTACAGCTCCATGAGTTTTGACAAATGCACAATGCCATTTGCCCACCATTACAGTATCATGCAGAATAAACAAAACGAAACGAGACCCACTGAGGTCAAGTCAAATATTGTCTTTCGCCGACTAGGAGCGAGCAAGGCTACTCACCTCGGCAGAGACGCTGTTCCCTCTTACCATTTCTAGGGAAAGCTCTGAGTCCAGTCAACCCCTTCCAAGCATGGCATCAGAGGCTATGGTCGGGAACGGAAACCAGCTTGTCTTAGTCATCTAGTGCTGCTATAGCAGAAATACTACAAGCAGATGGCTCTAAAAGAGAGAAATTTATTTTCTCACCGTCTAGTAGGCTACAAGTCCAAATTCAGGGCATCAGCTCCAGGGGAAGTCTTTCTGTCTTTCTCTGCTCGGAGGAAGGTCCTCATCGTTATCAATCTTCCCTTGGTCTAGGAGCATCTCAGTGCAGGAACCTCAAGTCCAAAGGACACGCTCTGCTCCTGGCACTGCTTTCTTGGTGGTATGAGGTTCCCATGTGTCTCTGCTCGCTTCTCTCTTTTATATCTCAAAAGAGATTGGCTAAAGACACTATATAATCTTGTTGATCTCATCAATATAACTGCCACTAATCCATTTTATTGCATCATAGTGATAGAGTTTACAACACATAAGGAAATCACGGCAGATTACAAAATGGTACACAATCATACAATACTGGGAATCATGACCCAACCAAGTTGACAGATATTTTGAGGGGACACAATTCAATCCATGACACAGCTCAGCAGGCACCTGATACCACCTTTCCTCTTTGGCTTAGTTTCCCAGTGCTGCCATAACGAAATTTATTTTCTTACAGAAATTTATTGTCTTACAGCTCTGGGGGCTAGAGGTCAAAATTCAGGGTGTCAGCAGGGCCATGCTCTCCTGTCTGCTCAAGGAGAAGACCTTCCATGTCACCTCCAGCCTCTGGTAGCCCTGGGCATTTCTTGGAGTTCCTTGGCTTGTAGGTGCATCTTTACATGGCATCCGTCTTCCTGCTATGTGACTCTTTCTCCATGTCTGTTCTCTGTTGTTTTTTTTTTTTTTAATTGTACTTCAGGCAAAGGCTTACAGAACAAATAGTTTCTCATGAAACAGAAGTACACATATTGTTTTATGACATTGGTTAACAACCCCACAACATGTCAACCCTCTAACTTCTCAACATTTTTTTTTTTGGTGAAAATACACATAGCCAAAGATACACCGTTTCAAAAATTTCTACATGCACAGTTCAGTGACATTGACTACGCTCTTCAAATTGTGCTGTTATTCTCACTTAAGATGAAGGCTTACAGAACAAAATAGTTTCTCATTTAACAGTTACTACAAATGTTGCCCTATGACAATGGTTAACAATCTCACAACACATCAACAATATCCTTACTCAACCTTGGGTTCCCTGTCACCTGTTGTCTGTTTTTACAAGACACTTTTCAGAAGGGATTGGGACCCACCCTTCTTTGTATGACCCCCATAACTTAGCTGAAACGTGCAGCCTGTCCTGAGTGGTCCAGCTCAGAGGCCTGGGAGGCAGCTGTGGGGACAAGAGTGCTGGGCTGCTGCCAGTTGCCTGGGAGCCTGAACCAGGGCTGTGCTGACCGTGCTTCAGCTTCTTCCCATCTGAAGATTTGTGGTTCGCCCCATCAGTCGCCATTTTTTAACGACCATGAAGAAGCTGACAGGGTGTAGTATTTTTAGCTCCTTTGTGGGATCGGCTCTTTTCCTTTTGGCTCTAATAAAGCAGTGGTTCTAATAGGTTAAGAAGTAAACACCAGCCCCAATATTTTGAGATATTCTTGTGGATTCTGTAAAGCATTTGAACTAATATTTTTCTCCAATAGAAACCTAATGAATCCTTTCAGGATATACAATTTTAAAAAGACTTGCTTCCCAAAGATCTTTGTATCACTGATACATAGCTATTTCCCTCACCCCAGCAGATGGGCACTTCTCATAAGCTTATTGTAATTGATGGTTGAACACTGAATATCTCCAAAGAAAGTTCTATAGTCTTTAATTAAGAAATGAGGAACTTCAGAAAAAAGTTCATTAAAAAAAAAAAAAAAATCCTCCATTTCTGAATAGAGGTGCTCAAACCACCAACATTCCTTTCTAATAAACTCTAGTAAAACATGATTAATTGACTTTTTTTTGGAGAGAAACTGTGGTCAGAAGAGCTCAAAAAAGCCAATTTCTGTGGGCAAGGTCAGCTATATCATCTGTGAATCCCAATAAAAAATGAAAATGCAGGCTCCTTGTTTAAAAAACTGGGAAAAAGGCCATCAAAGGCACTCTATTATAAAGTTTCTCATTTAAAAATACTTTATTACTTATAAAACATAGTAAGAGTAATAAACAGTGATACATGAGTAGCAACACAAACTTACACATTGCAAAAAAATATTTTATTGTCATGATTTCATATAGTATAATAAACAATATTTTATTAATGCAGTATCTTGATTAATCATATAATTTTTCTAGATCTTTTTTTGAAAATTCATTTACTAGATCATTAAAATTTATACTTTTAGTAATTTTATTTTTAATTGATATAATTGAAAGTGACACCAGTTGCTCTGGGCAAGTGGAAGACTGGAAATATTTTTTATATTTTTTTAAGTTTGAGAAGGTTTTATATCCTGATACAACTTCTACTGTTGCTGTTAAGAGTATTTCTTAAGCTGTGACAAGATTGAGATAAATTTGTGACAAATCATTTAAAAATATAAATTTTATTATATTTAGAGTTGACAATTCTCATGGAACGATTTTTCTAAAAAGATTTAACTCTTTGTGCAAAGCAATTCTGTGTAAGTCTGAATTTAATTTTAAATGTGAATTTATAACATGCAATTTTAATGTTTTCCCTGACATTTCTTGTAGCATGTGTAAGTTATACAAGAAACAAAAAGTGGCTTCACGATTTGTAAGTAAGTGAAAAACATGTGTTTATGTATTCTATTGCAATAGCTTCAATTGCAAGGAAAAAAAGTAATTTCTTTCCTTATTAATAATTGATTCATTTGAAACTTCATATAAAAATAATGTTCTTTCCTATCGAATGAGATGATCTTTAAGTCTAATTTCTATTTCTAAGCCTGTGAATATTTACTTTGCAATGTTGCACTAGTTTTCAAAATTCTAAACTCTTTGGGGAATTTTAATTCCCCCCTTGTATGCCTTATGATGATGTCCCTGAGTACACTTTTTGACAGAGTTTACTGCCTGAGCGCTGCAGTCCTGCCCCTCTGCTCAGCTGGACAGGTAATGGTATGCAAACAGTGCAGGGAAGAGCTCCTGACAAGGAGAGGGGCATGCTGGCCTCCGCCATGGATCCTGGCACTGTCCCATGTCCAGCACCTCTCCTCTCCCTTATTGTAGCTGCAGCCACAGGTGATGCTACTGCTGCCACCTCCACCATCCATCTGGATCCAAGACCTGGCTGGCTCCTCAAGGCCCCAGAGAATCCTAGACTGCTCCGAGGTGCACACCTGTGTGTGGGCAACTGCTGTGCCCTGAAAGGAAAGAGGTTGATCCTGTCCATGCACAGGCTGCTCCTGGACCACCACCACTTGTGTGTGCTGCCACCTGGGTATCTCCTCCTGGCACACCTGCTCCATTTGTACTATCAGACTTCACTTGCAACAAATAAGTTCAAAGATAAAGGTTCAAGATGAGACAACCAGTACTAGTTGCCGTCGAGTCAACTCCAACTCATGGCGACCCCACGTGTGTCAGAGTAGAATTGTGCTCCGTAGGGTTTTCAATCGCTGATAGTTCAGAAGTTGATCTCCAGGACTTTCTTTAGAGGCACCTCTGGGTGGATTCAAACCTTCAGACTTTTGGTTAGTAGTCAAATGGGTTAACCGTTTATACCACCCAGCAGAACATTAAAACAAGCATAGAGCCCTTCTTGGCACATGCTCGCATATAGCTGAACAGGTCAGCCATCCATGAAGCCAGCCCTGTGTGGACATGTATACCTGAGAGTATGTAATAATATCACTTTTTGGGAAAACATATTCCTTAGGATGTACATGGAAAAAGTAGAGAAATGAGAAATTTGAAGAGAGAATGTGAGTGTTAAATTATAAAAATAACTTTGGGGAAGAAACAGAGATTATGCTCAAATATATGGCCGAAGACTCACTGATTGGAGGTCCACATTATCATTGTTCTGCTGTTGTTTTTCATAAACCACATTCTTTATTTTTTATAATTTTTTTTTTTATTGTACTTCAGGTGAAGGCTTACAGAACAAATAGTTTCTCATGAAACAGTAGTACACATGTTGTTTTATGACATTGGTTAACAACCCC
>NW_004443938.1:6817917-6823795 GCF_000243295.1 Trichechus manatus latirostris | reverse complement strand
GGTAGGGCACTCTGCATGAATCTCTCCTCGCTCTCCATTCTCTGTCAGTTTTCTCACTCCATTTGGTGCTTGGCTGAGTTCTTTGTCTCTTCATTTGATGTTTTAGGGTTTCAGGATTGTTGTTTTCTCTGTTTGGCTTAGTTTTTCAGATCTTTGCTGTGGAGGGATGGCGTGGTGCTTCTGCCTAGAGCACCATTTCTCTGGAACTCTCATAAACCACATTCTTGATGCATTATCAACAATTCTATTGATTTTCCTTAAAGAGGAGTAGAAATTAAAGGCATTTGTGGTGCAACGTGTGCACAAAATCATTCAGGATTTTAATTTTTTCCCCTGGGTGTTTCATAGTTACCGTTCCCATAGCTTATTTGAGAACAACAATTTTTAACAACTCACCTTTGTAGTACTTTCTAGAGCAGTACAGTTTTCTTAGAACTATCTGTTTTTTGCATTCATATATTACATCCACTTCTCACTTATCGATATGGTTAGGTTCTAAAGACCAGGTCACTATGCGAAAATCAAAGTCATGTGAAAATGAAGGATGAACGCATATAATCACAAAACGGAGGATGACTACATCATTATATAACTGCCAAATTACATCATTACATAACTGCCAAACCACTGACAATCATGGGCCAGCCAAGTTGACACATAACCTTAACCAACACAGCCAGTTTTACTTTCACCTCACACTTTGGTGTTTGTTACTGACAGACGTACAACATTAATGCACAAAGTAGTTGGATAGTAGATTTTTTTACTATTGTCATAAATGTGAAAGGTTGGATAATGAGATAGTAAGTGAGGAGTTGTTGTTGTTGTTGGTAGGTGCCATCAAGTCAGTTCTGACTCATAGTGACCCTATGTACATCAGAACCAAAGACTACCCGGTCCTGCGCCATCCTCACAATCATTGTTATGCTTGAGCCCATTGTTGCAACGACTGTGTCAATCCATCTTGTTGAGGGTCTTCCTCCTTTTCACTGACCCTCTGCTTTACCAAGCATGATGTCCTTCGCCAGTGACTGATCCCTCCTGATAACATGTCCAAAGCATGTGAGACGTAGTCGCATGGTCCTTGCTTCTAAGGAGCATTCTGGTTGTACCTATTCCAAGACAGATTTGTTTGTTCCTTTGGCATTCCGAGGTATATTCAATATTCTTTGCAAACACCATAATTTAAAGGCATTAATTCTTCTTCAGTCTTCCTTATCCATTGTTCAGCTTTCGCATGCATATGAGGTGATTGAAAACACTATGGCTTAAGTCAGGTGCACCTTAGTCTTCAAGGTGACATCTTTGCTTTTCAATACTTTAAAGAGGTCTTTTGCAGCAGATTTGGCCAATGAAAATGCGTTTTCTGATTTCCTGACAGCTGCTTCCATGGGTGTTGATTGTGGATCCAAGTAAAATGAAATCCTTGACAACTTCAATCTTTTCTCTGTTTATCATGATGTTGCTTGTTGGTCCAGTTGTGAGGATTTTTGTTTTCTTTATGTGGAGTTGTAATCCATACTGAAGGCTGTGGTCTTTGATCTTCATCAGTAAGTGCTTCAAGTCTTCTTCACTTTCAGCAAGCAAAGTTTTGGCATCTGAATAATGCAAGTTGTTAATGCATCTTCCTCCAATCTCTATGCCCTATTCTTCTTCACATAGTCCAGCTTCTCAGATTATTTTCTTAGCATACAGATTGAATAGGTATGGTGAAAGGATACAACCCTACCACACACCTTTCCTGACTTTAAACCATGCAGTATCCCCTTGTTCTGTTCCAATGACTGCCTCTTGATCTATGAAGCGATTACAACCTTGGAAACCCCATGGGGCAGTTCTACTCTGTCCTGTAGGATTGCTATAAGTTGGAATCTACTGGACAGCAACGTTTTTGATTTTTGGTTTTGGTTTATTGGAGCTGAGTGGATCATACGCCCTTTATTCTTCTGGATAGTCTATGGTATGGACTGGATAGGATTCCCCCAAAAGATACATTGAACTCACCCAGCACCAGATGAAGGGATGGGTGAGGCTGCCCAGGGCACTAGGCTTAATGGGGAACCAAATTTGATATGTGTTAAAATTTTTTGACTAAAATATTATCAAAACTAAATATCAAGTAGTTAATATAAGTTGTTACAGATGTTCCCAAACTATGCATCAGTGGTGCAGCCTGTAAGTAGGGTGCATGAAACCCCGCTGTAGACAATAGTCTTGTATTTAAGAAACTAATTATTGTTTCCATATCGCACAAAAAGTTCACCACTCTGCTGGGACGACTCTAGACAACTTACGAGGCTGCCTTCCCGAGTGCAACTTGGACAAAGCAGGTGTGTCCTCAGACCACTGCGTCAGCCAGGCAGCTGGAGCCATCAGAAAGGCTGATTGACAAGGTGCCCAGAGTATAGTTTTATTATGTTATTTCCCTTAATTTGTCAATTCAGTATTTGAAATAAACTAAATGAACAAGTAGACTGTTTTCTTTTTCTTTTCTTGGTGCTATTATATGAAGCCTGCCTGTTGCTGTCACGTCGAGAATAGAACTGCCCCATAGGGTTTCCAAGGAGCAGCTGGTGGATTCTAGCTGCTGACATTCTGATTAGCAGCTGAGCTCTTAACCACTGTGCCACCAGGACTTCATTATTATATGAAAGGGCTGTGCCAAAGATCTCTGCCCAGAGCACTCAAACATCTTCTTCATCTGGCCCTGTCCTAACCCACAAAAAACCCAAAACCAAAGTCGTTACCTTCAAGTTGATTCTGACTTATAGTGACTCTATAGGGCAGAGTAAAACTGCCCCATAGTGTTTTCAAGGAGCGGCTGGTGGATTTGAACTGCCAGCCTTTTGGTTAGCAATCAAGCTCTTAACCACTGCACCACCAGGGGTCCAGTCCTAATCCCCAGTACCTGTGAACGTGACCTTGCTTGGAAATAGCATCTTGAAGGATGTTATCAGTTAACTTTAGGTCACGCTGGAGTAGGGTGGGCCTTAATCCCATTTGAATGATGTCCTATAAAAGAGAAGAGACACAGAGAGACAAAGGGGGATAAGAGGGAGATGAACATCATATGAGGTTGGACTGGTCCTGCAGCTGCAAGCCGAGAGCCCCTGGGGCTCCCAGAAGCCGGGAGAGACAGGAACCGACCTTCCCTCAGAGCCTTTGGAGAGAACACGGTCCTGCTGATGCTCTGAATTCAGACTTCTAGCCCCCAAATCTGCAGGACAATAAATTTCTGTTCTTACAAGCCAACCACTTTGCAGAAGTTTGTTACGACAGCCCCGGGGAGCCTATTCGGTCTAACTCTTATTTTTGGCCCAA
This sequence comes from Trichechus manatus latirostris, assembly GCF_000243295.1. Lineage (NCBI taxonomy): Eukaryota > Metazoa > Chordata > Mammalia > Sirenia > Trichechidae > Trichechus > Trichechus manatus. The sequence continues at coordinate 6,820,474 of NW_004443938.1, read as the reverse complement.
ACAAGCATGTCAGCATCTGGACCCTATGTCTTAGTTCATGGTTAAACCAAAAAATCAAACCCATTGCCATCTCGTCGATTCTGACTCATGATGACCCTGTGTGTGCAAAGCAGAACTGTTCCATAGAGTTTTCAAGGCTGTGGTCTTTTGGAAGCAGATCGCCAAGCCTGTTCTCTGAGGAGCCTCTGGGTAGGTTTAAACCACCAGCCTTTCAATTAGTAGTTGAGTGCTTAACCGTTTGCATCACCTAGGGAATCCCAGTTCGTGGTTGGAGCTTATCAAATTGTGCTCTGCTGCCAAGCCATCGACATGGATTGATGGGCCTTGAAAGAAATATCAGCAAGTGATGTTTGCAGTTATTATAGAGATAATCTGGAGCACATGGTTCAATAAATCGTTAAAGTCTTTATGAGGCTTCAAAATTTAAATTTTTTTACCATCTTAGTATCAGAAAAAGAGCTGTGCTTATTTCAACAAACGGTTCCTTTGTTCTTTGTCTGCAAGGGCCCTCAGAGTCAACTCTTCTGCGCACTTCTAATTTCTGCAGAAGAATTAAGGCTGGTACTTATTGGCTTTACTTTTCTCCCAATTCATTTTTTCTTGCATTTTAGTTCATTCATTAAAAAAAGAGAGATAATAAAAATAAAATTAAAACCTTGCTCTGACTTATGCACGGATGCAAGTCCCTTCAAACCATTTGTGTAATAAAGTAGAATTAAAATAAGTAAACATGTGTCCTGGTAAGAGATCATAAATCCTTTTATCTTCTTATTTCCACCTCCCTGTGCTGTGTTATTTATTATCAGGCTCTGCTAAGGAGAGGAACCTGCTTCCCTGATGTCAGCCACTATGGCTTCTCACAGCCAGATGGTACATAGCTGAAAGCACGGCCTTTCAAACTCTCTTCTCACACAGCTGAGAGGGAGGAAGGGAAAATTTACTTGGGGAGTCGTAGTTCCAGTCCACACAGCCCAAAGTATTGAAGTCATCAAAGGCTGCAGAGCCTACAATAGTCTGAGGGCCCCAGGAGTCTGGCTTGGAGCCACAATGAGCTGTCCGTTATCCTGGGGGAAATTAAGTGTGTCTGACACAGTTTCCTATTCTAGTTCATATGCTCATGGCATGACTGTGGCGACAATACAGGCCTTCAGCCAAGATTAGGTCCCCGCACCCTGGCCGTATCTCTTGATAGAGTTCAAAGGTTCCAACAAGTTCGTGTTTTCAATCTGCAGACATCCTCGCTGCACTTCATGTGGTCATGCAAAGTGTCATCACTGCACAATGGCTGGTATTTTGTAAAGAAAACTTTCTTGGATCGTCAGCTATTGCAGGCCCAACTGAGGATGGACCTGAGGGCTTTCCACTGCAGCCTAGCCTGTCTGGCTGTTCTGCTCTATTTCCAAACAGTTTCAAAAGCACCAAGGTGGCCAGCAGTGGCAGATGGAACCTGACGTTTGAAATAGGGAAGCTTTACTCCAAAAGAAGAAGGTGTCAAGGGAAAATGCCAGACATATTCCCAAGAGAGCAGACGTTTTGACAGGTGGCAATGAGGGCAGGGTGGACACAAGTTTGACTTGTCGATGCTCTGAACATAGGGGTTAGGTATTCCGATTGGACACTGCCATAACAACCAGACTCTTAGACAAAACCCTGAAGGAAGTGGAGGAATGAGTCCTGCCAAGCAGGGAATTTGCTGGGGTTCATTTGCTGAATGTCACCTCATTACTAATTTTATAGGCAGCAGTGGGGTTGTTGTCACTGAAAATGAGGATGAGAGGAAGGAAGGAGGAGTGAACTCAGAATAGGATATGACCATATGTCCTGTTAGAATTGTAGTTATATGTCTTCTTCAATGAGATATTCTTTTTTTTTAGTGTACTTCAGGTGAAGGCTTACAGATCAAATAGTTTCTCATGAAACAGAAGTACACATATTGTTTTATGACATTGGTTAACAACCACACAACATGTCAACCCTCCCCCTTCTCGACTTTTTTTTTTTTGGTGAAAATATACATAGCCAAAGATACACCCTTTCAAAAATTTCTACACGCACAGTTTGGTGACATTGACTATGCTCTTAATTGTGCTGCTATTCTCACTTTAGATGAAGGCTTAAAGAACAAAATAGTTTCTCATTTAACAGTTAGTACACATGTTGCCCTATGAAAATGGTTAACAACCGCACAACACATCAACACTATCCTTACTCAAACTTGGGTTCCCTTATCACCAGCTTCCCTGTCTCCCTCTGCCTTCTGGCCCTTGTCCCTGGACTGCTGTGCCTCATTAGACCCATTTGGTTTTATGGGGCTGTCCACTCCCCGGCTGAACGGTGAACCTCAGAGATGACTTCAACACTGAGCTAAAAGGGTGTCTGGGGGCCACACTCTCGGGGTTTCTCCAGTCTCCTTTAGGCCAGTAAATCTGGTCTTTTTTTTGTGAGTTAGAATTTTGTTCTACATCCTTCTCCGGCTCTGTCCAGAACCCTCTGTTGTGATCCTGGTCAGAGCAGTCAGTGGTGGTAGCCGGGCACCATCTAGCTGTACTGGACTCAG
>NW_004443938.1:6807768-6817817 GCF_000243295.1 Trichechus manatus latirostris | reverse complement strand
TCCATTTCTGAAATCTTGTTGTTTATCTTTTGGATTTCTAATTGTTGTCTTTGTATAATTTCTAGTTGTGAATTTATTTTGACATTTTGTTCCTGCATTATTTTCCTGAATTCTTCCAATTTTTTGTCTGTATTTTCCAAGACTTTGTCTTTTTTTCTCTCATTTTTTCTGCTTTTTGATTCAGCTCTTAGAGAATTCTGAGTATTAGAGATTTGAATTCCCTATCAGGTAGTTCTAGTGCCTTTTCTTCCACTGGAAAGTCATCTGGTGTTTTATTTTGGATGCCTATTGGAACCATCCTGTCCTGTGTTTGTAAATGTTTTGATATTGTTTGCTGTCTTCGGGGCATTCAGTTGTTATTTTTCTCGTTCACTGATTATAGATTTGTTGTTTCATCCCTTTGTTTGTTGTTTTTTTTAATTTGGCTATGTCTGAACAGGCGGGCTGTGTGTTCTTTGTTGTTTGTTCATCTGTGGGCAGAATACTTTTCACCTCCTTCTCCAGTTGGCAGGGTCAGTCACTCAGATATGGTACAGCAGGGCAGGTCTAGCTGAAGAAGAGTTACTGGGACGGGTTGTTTGTGGCACTTACTACAGCCACCAGGGTGGGTCGGTAATCAGTGCAGGGCAAGTTCCAGTAGGACGTGCCTATGCTGCTTGGTGGTGTTATGTTAAGTGCATGGTACTGGTAGGCAGGATGCAACGGGGAGATTGTTATGTGTGGAGCTAAGATGGATATGGGAGACAGGAGAGAGGAACAGGAGTGAAAAACATACAAACAAACAAAAAAGAATGCTAGGGGAGCTTGCCATTGGAATGGAGAGATGAGGGACTATGAAATGGAGAAAAACAAAAAGGGGAAGAGGAAAGAAAAAAGAAAAGAAAAGAATGAATAAATAAAAATCAGAAAGGGAAAAGAACAGCAAAGTTCCCAGGGATCCCACTGGTGTGGCTATGAGATCTGCGGAAGTTGTCAGGTGTTGCAGTACAGCCTGGCTAGAATGCATAGAGGTATACAATACCAGGTGTTCAGGGAACAGAAAGAGAAGGAAGATACAGAGAAATGAGAATCTGAGTAATGAAGAAAGAGAAAAAGGGAAACAGAGGAAAAAGAAAACAAAAGAAGTTTAAAAAAAAAAGAACAAGAAAAGCCCCCAAAAAACAGAAAAAAAGGAAAAGAAAAAAACCAGTGAAAAAAGAAATGCCCTCAGGGATCCCTCTGCACTTCTGTGCAAGCCGAGGGGGTAGTTTCCAAACTACACAGCACCGCCCAGCCAGAAAGGGCTCTCATCCCAAGAAAAGGAAAAGAAAACAAACAAACAACCCAAAACAAACAAACAAACAAAAGCCCTGGGATCCCACCAGTGCAGCAGCCTAGACCGGGAAGCAGCTCCACAGTTGAAAGGAACCCCGCAGCCCCCCAGGAAGAAGCAAAGATGGCTCATGGAGCCAGGTATTTGAGCGAAAGGAGTGGGAGATGGTGAGAGGTAAGGAAGAAATCAAAAGAAATGGAAAAAAAGCAAGACCAGCGACCAACAAATGGCACTCAGAGAGCCAGCTAGTGCGGGCTGGTGAAATCCAAGCAGCCAGTGCTTCCCAGACATGAGACTGTGTCTGAGGGAAGCAGAGGAGGCCTAGTGGGGATGAAGAATGGTGGGGGTTGGGAAAGTCTATATCATAAATTACCGGTTGTCTTGTCTCCCGCTGGAAGCTCTGTGAAGCTGCTTTCTCGTACCCGCTGTTTGCTGGTCTCCAATAGGAGTCCAAGATGGTGGATCCATGCTGTGTTAGCTCTTAGGGGACCTCTGCATGAATGTCTCCTCGCTCTCCATTCTCTGTCAGTTTTCTCACTCCATTTTGTGCTTGGCTGAGTTCTTTAATCTCTTCATTTGATTTTTTAGAGTTTCAGGATTGTTGTTTTCTCTGTTTGGCTTAGTTTTTTGGATCTTTGCTGTGGAGGGACGGAGTGGTGCTTCTGCCTAGAGTGCCAGTTTGCCGGAAGTTCCTCAATGAGATATTCTTAAGGCCATGTCTGTGGAATTATCACTGGGGCAGGAAAAAGTGTCTTAATCTTCTTGATTTTGTAATTAGGTACCATCAAGGCAATTCTGGCTCATGGCAAAATGTTGTCCTGTCTTATGCCATCTTCATGACCCTGAGTATGTTTGAGTCCATTGTTGAGGCTGTTGTGTCAATCTGTCTTACTGAGATTTTCCTTTGTTTTTGTTGGTCTTCTACCAACCATAAAGCCTTTTCCAGTGATTGATCTTTCCTGGTGACGTGTTCAAAGTAAGGGAGTCAAAGTCTCCTATCCTCTCTTTTAAGGAGCATTCTGGTTGTATTTCTTCTAAGAATTACTTGTTTGTTTTTCTGGCAGTCCATGGTATATTCAATATTCTTCACCAACACCACAACTAAAGTTTAATCTTAATCTTATTTATCCAAAAATGCAATAGTTCATGATGTGTATGGAGCCTGGGTCTGTGAGAACTGGAAAAGCTGAGCTAGGAAGAGAGTTTCATTGTGATTATCATTCAGCTTACTGGGCTTCGAGGCTCCTGGGGCACTCAGGGATATTGGATCAGTCAACGAGTATGGGCCACTAGTTTTCAGGTAAGAGCTTATGTCGGGAAAGTGGTTGATGAAGTCAGGCCCCTGCAGACTTTCTGTGAGTGGATGAAACTCGAACTTGACCCTCCAATGAGTCCAAATGGCCTGACAAACATGTGGTGGGCAGGGCTGTGAGTGAACTAACCACAGAGCCCCAGAAGAGTGGGAAAGGTAAGCATGTCCATTCTCAGGTTGCCCACACTCTCATGTGGCTAGAGAGAAGGAGCAGAAATTATGATCATAGGCAGTTAAAGCCCTTTCAAGGAATGGAGGAGAGCTGAATGGGTCACAAAAAGGGCAGAAAACAAAGCACAGGTGGGCTGAGCTGCCAACACAAGGGACCCCTTATTATTTTCTATTGAAAAGTTTTGATTTCCTCATGTTGAAGTGATTTTAAAAAAATCAGTTCAAATAATTTAGTTTCCACACTTTTTCAAATCTAACTATAAATGATTTCCAAACTGCATGTTTTATTTATGCAAAATGAAAATGGTTTGCAACACTACTTGGTTCATTCCTAAATGGAATGTTACAGATTGCTCTTATGGAATAGAGAATGCAAATGGGAAAAATTGTAATTTCCTAGTGGGGAGACATCAGACACCACCTAACCCAGTGATCAAGGTTTACATCACCAATGACAAGTCATGGTATTGACTTACTGACTTGATGGTGTTCTATGGAGAGACTAACCTTAGAGAAAAATGTAGGGCTAGATTATGAAAATGAACCTTGGTTGCAGAATGGTTAAGTGCTCAGCTACTAACCAAAAGATTGGTGGTTCAAACCCACCCAACTTCTTCATGGGAGAAAGACCTGATGATCTGCTCCAGTAAAAATTACAACCTAGAAAACCCTATAGGGCAGTTCTACTCCATCACTGGGGTCACTATGAGTCGAAAGTTGAGCCCATGGCACCTAACAACTACAGATCATGAAGGTTTTCAAGACCACACTAGTGATTCTGAGTTTTATTCTAAAATCAACAGAAAGGCAATGAGGATAAGTAGAACTGAGATTTTTCCAGGAGCAGGGAGAGAGAAAGGGAGGTAAGTGTCTGGGAGCCCAGGGGCCAGGATAACACTGAGGAGGTGCTCGAGGAACCACGCTCTTGAAGGCCCCACTGGCAGGGAAGACCTTCCAAGTTCCCACAGATCTCAAGCATGAGGTCACGTGTCAACTCTGTACTCACAGAGGTGAGGAACATAAATGCTCTTGTCAGCACTCATATTTAAGTGAAAAACATCTAAATATGTTGCTGAAAATGACTATATTTTAAATGTCAATTGCATACAACAGAGTCAATATTACTTTAAGATCACTTTTTTCATATTGCTGTAATATCCATTACTTCTTAAGTAAGCAAAGTCATTTTCTCAGTACACATTCGATAATGAAGTGACTCTTAGTTGGGATTGCCTAGTTGATTTATTGCTACAAATGGGTGATGAGAAGACTTCCACTGGAAGGCTTTTACAATTTATCAAGTTGTGTTGGCCAGAGGAAGGTAATTACTTTTCTGGGATTGATGTGATATGTGAACCAGCACAAGCCCTGGGAATATGAGCAATGACCAATCTTTTACTCCAACAAAATTAACTGTAGCATATTTACTATATGCAGAATAGACATTTAACAGTTCCAAGGGATAGTTTCTGAAACATCCTCATCCCCACATTTCCAAATACGTTGGCACATGCGTGTGATGGTCAACCATGAGGTCCACTCCTTGTCAAATGATTTGCTTTTGCAATAGCCTTGTATAAAACCATCCTTTAAAAATTATAAATCAGGGCATGTCCTGGACTTTCAAAGTGACTCATGAATAATGAAAATCACCAATGCTGAACTTATAAGTACCAGTGTACTTTTTGAATTCCTGCGGTAGAATCAAGACTAGGAAGCTACTTTTCTTTTCGCCAGCCATAAGCTTTTTACATCCTTCCATAAATAATAAGACATGGGAATATTTAACCAGAAGAACAGAGGACCATAAGTGCACAAGATAACAGTCGCAAATAGTCAAAATGTTCTCATGTGGAAGATGAAATAGATTTATTCTATGCTACTCCAGGAGATAAAATAAAAAACAATAGATAAAAATAAGAAAGTGAATTTAGTTTCATCATAAGAAGGATATCCTTAATAATTATAGTTGCTGTCATGGATTGAATTGTGTCCCCCCAAAAAGTGTTTATCAGTTTGGATAAGCCATGATTCCCAGTATTGTGTGGTTGTCCTCCATTTTGTTATTGTAATTTTATGATAAAAAGGATTAGGATGGGATTGTAACACCCTTACTAAGGTCACATCCTTGATCCAATGTAAAGGGAGTTTCCCTGCAATGTGGCCTGCACCACCTTTTGTCTTACAAGAATAAAAGGAAAGGGAAGCAAGCAGAGAGTGGGGACCTCATACCACCAAGAAAAAAACACTGGGAGCACAACGCATCCTTTGGACCCGGGGTTCCTGTGTGGAAAAGCTCTTAGTCCAGGGGAGGATTGACAAGAAGGACCTTCTTCCAGAGCCGACAGGGAGAGCCTTCCCCTGGGGATGAAGCACTGAATTTGGACTTGCAGCCTGCTAGGCTGTGAGAAAATACATTTCTCTTTGTTAAAGTCAACCACGTGGGTATTTCTTTTACAGCAGCACTAGATGACTAAGTTGCCCAACAATGGCATGTTTTTGTTTGTTTGCTTCTGCAAAGTAATGAGTTTCCAATCACTGACCCTTTCCAAATGGAGGCTTGGTTAGCTGTCAGGGAAGCTAGAAGTGGTTCCTATATTGGGTGGTGGTTGGACTAGACTAGCTACGAAATTACCTGAAACTCTAAACATTTGTGTTGATTGATACAATATGCAGGTAAGTCAGAGTTCTAGGCTAGATTTCTGTTTCTGGCACAGAATAAAATGGCCTAAATGAATGAATGCATTCATACATTCTTATGATACATTTTGGAAAGTCAGACTGTTTCTTGGGGGAAAGCCTTCTCAGTCCCATAAATGTGAAAGAGGTTGTTTCAAATACTGTATGTTTTCAAATTTCCCTGTTTACTCAATCAACACAAAATTGGTAAGGTCTTCGAGAATGAAATGGATGTAAGAAGGTGAAGCTGATTGTAGTAAGCATTTCTATTTGGTCTATCTGGGACGCTCTGATCTCTTGTGAGATCCTTCACTTCCTTTGGGACAACTGTTCTTTCCCCAGAGTCCCTGGGTAGAGAAGATGATTAACTGCTTGGCTACTAACTGAAAGGTTGTTGGTTCAAATCCACCCAGAGACACCTCAGAAGAAAGGCTTGGCAATATACTTCTGAAAGAGCAGTCATTGAAAACCTCTTCACATGCAGCTCTACTCTGAAACCCATGGGGCTACCATGAGTTAGAGTCAACTCGAAGGCAACTGGTTTGGTTTGGTTCTTCCCTCATCCCATCTGTGCATTTGTTCCAATCCTAACCCTCCCCATAACACAGGAATTAGTTCAGGAATTGTCATTGGACCCACGTTGACCCTAATCATAACATTCCCTGAGATTTTTCAAATGGAGCTGGGACTTGAATTTCCCCTTTCCTCTTGGGTTACTAAGGTGTGGCACATCTGCTCAGAGTTACTGGAGGCCATATTGCCTTATCTAAGGAGACATCCTGGATGGAGGAAAGAGAGCAAGTCTCATTGTATAAGAAAGCAGGGATGAGACACGCTGAGGTGTAATAACCACTGAGTCCTGACCCTTTCTAACATCCTAGACCTGGAGCTCTCCTGGGCCATGTAGATCCTCCTTAGGACCTGCTGTTAACCTTTCCATGGACAGCACCACTTATTTTACTTTCCTCAAGCCAGATCAAGTTGAGTTTTCAAAATAGTTTTCTTTGGTAGTATGGAGGATGCATTAGAAGGTGGAGACCTTAGAAGTAAGTAATTATTAAATATTAAATAAGTTAATCATGAAAAAGACTTAGAGAGACCAGTTAGTAAGCTCTGGTTGGCACAAGGTACTGACAACTTGGATGCAGAAATACAGAGAATTGTTTAAAATCAAAATACGTTAAAAATATGTTGTAGTAAAATAATAAATTTAGTGGGCAATTCATATAAGGGGTATCAGGAAGTAACAAGTAAAAATAATGCCACATTTTAGAAGTTTTAGGTGCAGAATGATAATACCTTTAAAGGTGGGAGAGTTAGGGGAGTTGGTTTCAGGGGTAGAGGAGTTATGGTGCCCTACTCAGTTTAGAACTTTCTAACGTTGAGGTGACAACAGAACATCCAATTTAAAATTGAAATAAGCTGTTATACACAGAGTTAACTTGCAGATTTTGAAGTGATTCTGTTCCACTGGGTGGTGCAAACAGTGCTAACTGAAAGGTTGGAGGTTCAAATCCACCCAGAGTACCTCAGAAGAAAGGCTTGCCTATCTACTTTCAAAAAGTCAGCCATTGAAAACCCCATGAAGCACATGAGGTCACCATAAGTCAGAACTGACTGAATGACAACTGGTTGGTGTTATGTGCTGGGAACTGTGGGTGCTAGGAACTAAACATACGCAAATGAATATTTTCATGAACTTATGGTTAGAGACAAGATAGTCCAATACTGGGCAGTAAGGGTGTTAAAGTGCGAGTCTGGGGTAGGTACCAGTTGCCAAGAGAGCACACAGAAGACACTCCATCTTTGGAGACCAGGAGTTTATTCATTTTTGTGGTACGTGTTGGGAAGCCTCTTACCCAAGTGCATTTCTCAAGCAAGTGATTCAAATTAGTCCTGAATGGTCACAAAAAGTTAGCCAAGTGAAGGAGAAGGAAGAGTGTCCCATTAGCTTGGAAGCAAAGTGGTTAAAGCTAAAAGAGAAAATTTGGGAAAGAAACGTAAGGTTGGAAGCTAAAGTGTGCCTATGGTTGTTAGGAGTAGGTATGCATGTGGCCACAAAAAATATCCCCTTTGGCTTGTCGTTGTGGTTTTTGTGTTGCTAGCTGCCGTTGAGTCAGCTCAGGCTCATGGCGACCCCGTGCACAACAGAACAAAACGTTGCTTGGTGCTACGCCATCTTCACGATTGTTGGTATGCTACAGTCCATTGTTGTAGCCGCTGTGTATTTTGGGTGCCTTCCAACCTAGGGGGCTCATCTTCCAGCACAATATTCAAAAACATTCTGTTGTGATCCATAGGGTTTTCTCTGGCTAATTTTTGGAAGCAGATCACTAAGCCTTTCTTCCTCGCCTGTGTTAGTCTGGAAGCTCCAGTGAAACCTGTCCACCATGGATGACCCTGCTGGTATTTGAAATCCTGGTGGCGTAGCTTCCAGCATCACAGCAACATGCAAGCCACCACAGTACAACAAACTGACAGATGGGTGGTGGCTCTTCAGATTGGTTCTCTGTACTCTGGAATCCTATGTCTAAATCTCTTCTCTCATGTGAATATGTCCAAGTCCTGGCAAAGTTCATGCTCCCTGAGGGTGGGTTCTTCCCTAATGCAGATTTTCATGAACATGTTCTGGGTTGAGTCATCCGGGCTGGCAGAAGCAACATAGAGCTGAGCTGAGTAGAGGGAAGCCTCCCAGCAGTAGTGAGCCCTGCTGTTGTGTGCCGAGTTTTTACCCTGGCCAACAAAGTTTGCCTGCCTCACCAAACCAAAAAAACTCATTGCCATCAAGTCGATTTCAACTCATAGTGACCCTATAGGACAGAGTAGAACTGCCCCATAGGATTTCCAAGGAGCGGCTAGTGGATTCGAGCAGCCAACCTTTTGGTTAGCAGCCAAGTTCTTAACCACTGCACTACCAGGGCTCCAGGCTTGCCTCACCAGACCATGATAACCAGACCCCTCCACAACTCAGGCCCACTCTCCACCTGCTTGCCCTCAGAGCAGGAAGTCCTTCTTCCTCGTTTGTCTATCTCATGTCTTGTCCCAGAGTGAACCACCTCCTGGGGTGACGGATAGCCAGAATACCCATTACCTGAATCCATCAGGTGATGTTGATGTTGGGGGTGCTGCTCCAGGTTGTGTGAGATGGCCTCAAAATAATCTAGAGCTGGTTCCTTCCAAAAACTTGGGTTAGTTCTATTTGGCTTGTGGATGCGTGAACTCCTGACTTCACAAGGTAACCTGACACAGACTTGGAGAGGAGACCTCCAGAGCTATCCAGCTGGGAGGAGAAAGGTGCTCCTTTGTGCTCGTGGTTTAAAATCAAATCTCTTCCCTGTGCTTTTGTTTAGTCTGAGCAAGGTTAACACAGTTAGTAAACCCAAAAGCGTGTTTAGGCAACACTATGCTGTTATGTTGATGCTGCAAACAGGATTGTTTTATTCAGGGTCAGATCCCATTTAATCCAAACCTTCTCATTAATTCTTTGCTTTAGAATTACAAGGAACCTTATTAAAAGGTCCCAGACACATGTATACGGGTCATTGTCAAGTCCTAACAATAAGACTGTACCAATTTATTTATTGAATAACAGCTTGTGTGTTTCCTTGATCTATTTCACCAATATTAAAAGATAATGGTGATCTATGTATGTTGCAGTGGATTTGATTTGCTTGATTATTGGCCCCCTGGGAAACGTTATAATTGTTATAATTATTATTTACTAAATAATGGAATGCAAACATCTCAGGATTATTTAGTTGGAGGCATGGAACTGAGAATGATTATTTGGGGCAAATTTACTTGTAAAACAATTTGTAACTGCATTATGCCACTTGCTCTAGGAGAACATAGGTAAATTGATTTGCAAGTAAAATATTTCATGAAACTAATATTAGTAATGTTTTATGTGACTTGGAAAATTTCAGTGGTGGTTTAGAGACTGCTCTTGAATTCTAAACTTATTTATATATCTTATGAATTAACATTGAAGAATTGCAGTAGTTGGCTTAAAAAGTATTGTTTAAAACTTATTGATGATGGTATCCTATAATTTTATTTTTAATTTCTAGAAAAAGCACGTCTTATAATAAATTACAGCAACAGCATTCTTGCATAAATATTAGAATATTTATTCATTTTGTGTGCTTTATATATATATGTGTGTCCAGGTTGTATGTTCATATATTTATCTTTTTGACCTTTTTATGTTAGCATTTGGGAATTAGTGTCTTAAAGTTGCAAAGGTGCATTTTTAATTGTTTGTACAGCTTACAAGATTCAAGTTCACACCTTCACACTGATTTCTTGTAATTGGAATTTCAAGACAGAAATATTCCTTGGAAGACCACTTTCATGCACCACACTTGCTTCTAGTCACCTAGTTTTTTTCTGATACAGTTTTTACCATCAGAATCCAGGATCTTCCCATCTCATATGAAGCTTTTAATTTAGTAAATGCTCCAAAAAGAATCCAAGAAACCAAAGGTGAACACCTGAACGGATATTTCCGTTTGTACTGTGTGGGGATATATGCCATTTAAACATGGCTGCACTATTGACAACTGCAGCCCCCAC
>NW_004443938.1:6777515-6807668 GCF_000243295.1 Trichechus manatus latirostris | reverse complement strand
AAGCCCATTGTTCTGTTATTTGCTTCACTGCTTGCTGTATTGACTATAAATAAACTCCTGGGACTGAAGCCGGGTCGACTCCTCAGATTGACCGTTCTGACCCCACTTCTCTGTAAGAGTTGTGTTTGGTTACTGTCTCCGCCGTCCCGACAACTGTCACCGCTGCGACAGTACTGTTTGTGGATGTGTGCCCAGATCAATAATGTAATCTTGGATTCCTAAGGAAAGGCACAGAATCAAATAGCAACCCTGGGAAAATAAACTTATACTATGCTGTTTTGGCTACAACCTAAACACATACAACAGCATTATTAACTTGATAACTTTAACTTTTAAAAACATGCATATTGTGAGATATACACAAAAAGAGGGCATAGATTACATAGACTTTCAAAAAAATAAAAACATTCTTATACTAAACACTCAGTTTAAAAAACAGATTATCAATTCTTTACCTGACTCTATATCCCAAGACAAAGTAAAGTATTATAATGACAAGCAAAGACCTAGAGTTAGAAAACCAAAAGGAAGAACAGGCTTGGCATTTCCCAAGCTGAAAGAACTGAAGAAAAAATTCAAGCCTCGAGTTGCAATAGTGAAGGATTCTATGGACAAAGTACAGAATGAAGCAGGAAGCATCAAAAAACAATGGAAGGAATACGCAGAGTCACTGTACCAAGAAGAATTGGTCGACGTTCAATCATTTCAGGAGGTAGCATGTGATCAAGAATCTATGGTACTGAAGGAAGAAGTCCAAGCTTCACTGAAGGCACTGGCAAAAAAGAAGCCTCCAGGAATTGATAGAATACCGATTGAGATGTTTTCAACAAACTGATACAGTGCTGGAAGTGCTCACTTGTTTATAGCAAGAAATTTGGAAGACAACTACTTGGCCAGCTGACTGGAAGAGATCCATAATTATGCCAATTCCAAAGAAAGGTGATCCAACTGAATGCGGAAATCATTGAACAATATCATTAATATTACAAGCAAGTAAAATTCTGCTGAAGATCATTTGAAAGTGGTTGCAGCAGTATATCCACAGGGAACTGCCAGAAAATCAAGCCGTATTCAGAAGAGGACATGGAATCAAGGATAACATTGCTGATGTCAGGTGGATCCTGGCTGAAAGCAGAGAATACCAGATAGATATTTACCTGTGTTTTACTAACTATGCAAAGACACTTGACTGTGTGGATCATAACAAATAATGAATAACATTTTGAAGAATGGGAATTCCAGAACACTTAATTGTGTTCATCATTGGAACAGAACAAGGGGATATTGCACGGTTTAAAGTCAGGAAAGGTGTGCATCAAAGCTGTATTCTTTCACTATACTTATTCAATCTGTTGTTGTTGTTAGGTGCCATCTAGTAGATTCTAGCTCATAGCGACCTTATGTACAACAGAACAAAACACTGCCTAGTCCTGCACCATCCTCATAATCGTTGTTATGCTTGAGCCCATTGTTGCAACCACTGTGTCAATCCATCTCGTTGAGGGTCTTTCTCTTTTTTCAATGACCCTCTACTCTACCAAGCATGATGTCCTTTTCTAAGGGACTGATCCCTCTTGATAATATGCCCAAAGTATGTGAGACATAGTCTCGACATCCTTGCTTCTAAGGAGCATTCTGGCTATACTTCTTTCAAGACTGATTTGTTTGTTCATTTGGCAGTCCATGATATATTCAATATTCTTTGCCAACACCATAATTCAATCGGTATACTGAGCAAATAATCTAAGAAGCTGGACTATATGAAGAAGAATGGGGCATCAGGTTTGGAGGAAGACTCATTAACAATCTTCAATATACAAATGACACAACTTTGCTCGCTGAAAGTGAAGAAGACTTGAAACACTTACTGATTAAGATCAAAGACTACGGCCTTCAGTATGGATTACACCTCAGCATAAGGAAAGCAAAATCCTCACAACTGGACCAATAAGCAACATCATGATAAATGGAGAAAAAATTGAAATTGTAAAAGACTTCTTTTTACTTGGATCCACAATCAACATCCATGGAAGCAGCAGTCAAGAAATGAAAGGACGCATTGCATAGGGCAAATCTGCTGCAAAAGACCTCTTTAAGGTATTAAAAAACAAAGATGTCACCTTGAAGATTAAGGTGCACCTGACCCAAACTGTGGTGCTTTCAGTCACCTCATATGCATTTGAAAGCCGAGCAATGAATAAGGAACACTGAAGAACTGACACATTTGAATTGCGGTGTTGGCAAAGAATATTGAATATACCACGGACTGCCAAAAGAACGAACAGATCTGTCTTGGAAGAAGTACACCCGGAATGCTCCTTAGAAGCAAGGATGGCAAGACTATGTCTTATATACTTTGGACATGTTGTCAGGAAGGATGAGCCCCTAGAGAAGGACATCATGTTTGGTAAAGTAGAGGGTCATCGAAAAAGAGGAAGACCCTCAACGAGATGGTTTGGCACAGTGGCTGCAACAATGGGCTTGAGCATAACAACGATTGTGAGAATGGCACAAGATCGGGCAGTGTTTTGTTCTGTTGTGCATGGGGTTGCTATGAGTCATAACTGACTCCGCAGCAACTAAAAACATCAGCAACGTGCCCTGTCTAGAATTTCCTGAAAATCGTTCCTTTGTTTTCTTCATAGTCTTACCATCTATGTCTGTATCCCTAAATAACTGTGTTGTTTGGTTTTGCCTGTTTTTGAGCTGCATATAAATGAAAGTACTCCTGTCTGACTTTTTTTCCTCAATATTATATTCTAAGATTCCTTCATATTGGTGCACTTTGCTGTTGTGAGTTGTTATTGAGTCAGCTCAACTCATGGCGACCCCATGCACTACAGAATGAAACGTTGCCCATTCCTGTGCCATCTTCATGATCACTGGTATGCTCAAGTTCATTGTTGCAGCCATGTGTATTTTGAGTGCCTTCCAACCTAGGGGGCTCATTTTCTAGCACTATATTGGACAGTATTTTATAGTGATCCATAGTGTTTTTATTGGCTGATTTTTGGAAATAAATCTTCAGGCTTTTCTTCCTTGTCTGTCTTAGTCTGGAAGTTCTGCTGAAATCTGTCCACAGGATGACCCTGTGGGTATTTGAAATAGTGGTAGTATAGCTTATAGCATCACAAAATACGCAAGCCACCACAGTTTGACAAGCTGACAGACAGGTGGTGGATTGATACATGCAGCTCTAGTTAATTTATTAGTTAATTTATTTCCATTGCTTTGCACTATTCCGCTGAAAAAGGTATTTTTTTCAATTGATTCATCAGTTCTACTATTGACAGGCATTTCAAATCTTTACTTCTTCTTGTGATCATGGACACTGCTGCCATGAACGTTTATAAGTACCTCCTGGTGTACATGAGCAATATTTTCTCTGGAAAATGCCTAGTCATAAAGTGTTCCTATGTTCAGCTTTACAAAGTAATACCAAATGGTATTCCAAGGAAGCCATACCAATCGGCACTCCCACTAGCAGTGTATGCATTGTCATTGTTCTACAGTGTCACCAACACTTGATATTTCCAGACTTTAAAATTGTGCCAACTTGGTGGTTCTGAAATAGATGAATACTGGGGTCGAGTCTCATTTCATATATTTGTGGGACATTCCATTTATCTACCTATGTGAATACCTAATCATGTATTTTTTTTTTCTGTCTTTTTACTGGATTGTTAGTCTTTTTCTAGTTAGTAAAAGAGTTTATATACTCTAGATACTAATCCATTTGAAGCATTGAAAATATCCTCCTTCAATTTGTGACTTGTCTTTTCACATTATGGTGTCATTAGATGAATGGAAGTTTTTTTGTTTTTAAATTTTACTGTGTTGTAGGTGACAGTTTACAGCACAAATTAATTTTTAATTCAAAAATGTATACAATGCAATCCAGATGCAAATTCCAATGGTATTTTTTAATGAGATGGAGAAAAAAAAGTCACCAACTTCATACAGAAATAGAAGAAGCCCCAGGTAAGTAAAGCATTGCTGAAGAAGAGGAACAAAGTAGGAGGCCTCACGCTACCTGATTTTAGAACCTATTATACCGCCACTGTAGCCAAAACAGCCTGGTACTGGTACAACAACAGATACATAGACCAATGGAACAGAATTGAGAATCCAGATGCAAATTCATCCACTTACGAGCAACAGATATTTGACAAAGGTGCAAAGTCCATTAACTGGACTGCAAAAAAATGAAACAAGACCCATACCTCACACCATGCACAAAAACGAACTCAAAATGGATCAAAGACCTAAATATAAAATCGAAAGTGATAAGGATCATGGAATAAAAAATAGAGACGACACAGGAGCCCTAATACATGGCATAAACAGAATACGAACCATAAATAACAATGCACAAGCACCAGAAGAGATACTAGATAAATGGGAGCTCCTAAAAATCAAACACTTATGATCATCAAAAGGCTTCACCAAAAGAGTAAAAAGACAGCCTACAGACTGGGAAAAAATTTTTGGCTATGACAAATCCGGTCAGCGTCTAATCTCTAAAATCTATAAGATACTGCAAAACCTCAACAACAAAAAGACAAATAACACAATTAAAAAATGGACAAAGGATATGAACAAGCACTTCACCAAAGGAGACATTCAGGTAGCTAACAGACACAACAGGAAATGCTTGTGATCATTAGCCATTAGAGAAATGCAAATCAAAAGTATAATGAGATACCATCTCACCCCAACAAGGCTGGCATTAATCCAAAAAACACAAAATAATAAATGTTGGAGAGGTTGTGGAGAGACTGGAACACTTACACACTGCTGGTGGGAATGTAATATGGTGCAACCACTTTGGAAATCTATTTGGTACTTCATTAAAAAGCTAGAAATAGAAGTACCATATGATCCAGTAATCCCACTCTTTGGAATATATCCTAGAGAATTAAGAGCTATCACAAGAATAGATATATGCACACCCATGTTCATTACAGCACTGTTCATGAAACAAAAAGATGGAAACTACCTAGATGCCCATCAACGTATGAATGAATAAACAAATTATGGGTATATCCACCCAATGGAATACTACCCAACGATAAAGAACAACAATGAATCTGCAAAACATCTTATAACATGGTTGAATCTGGAAGGCATTATGCTGAGTGAAATTAGTCAATCACAAAAGGACAAATATTGCATAAGACCATTATTATAAGAACTCAAGAAAAGGTTTAAACACAGAAGAAAACATTCTTCGATGGTTATGAGGGTGGGGAGGGAGGGAGAGGGATAGTCACTAACTAGACAGTGGAAGAGAATTGTCTTAGGTGAAGGGAAGGGCAGCACATAATTCAGGGGAAGTCAGCACAACTGGACTAAACCAAAAGCTAAGAAGTTTCCTGAATACAACCAAACACTTCAAGGGGCAGAGAAGCAGGGGTGGGGTCTGGGGACCGTAGTTTCAGGGGACATTTAGGTCAATTGGCATAACAAAGTTTATTAAGAAAATATTCTGCATCCCATTTTGGTGAGTGGTGTCTGGGGTCTTAAAAGCTAGCGAGTGGCCATGTAAGATGCATCAATTTGTCCCTACCCACCTGGAGCAAAGGAGAATAAAGAACACCAAAGACACAAAGAAAGTATTAGCCCAAGACACAGAAAGGGCTACATAAACCAGAGCCTGCATCAGCCTGAGACCAGAAGAACTAGATGGTGCCCAGCTACCACCAATGACCACCTTGACAGGGAATACAACAGAGAGTCCCTGATGGAGCAGGAGAAAAGTGGAGTACAGAGCTCAGATTCTTGTGAAAAGATTGGACTTAATGATCTGACTGAGACTGGAGGGACCAGGACTCTCTGTTAACCCAGAACTGAAACCATTCCCGAAGCCAACTCTTCAGACATAGATTAGACTGGATGTAAGACCTAAAATGATACTCGTAAAGAGAGTGCTTCTTAGATCAAGTAGATACACAAGACTAGATGGGCAGCTCCTGTCTGGAGGCAAGATGATAAGGCAAAAAGGGACAGGAGCTGGTTGAATGGACACTGGAAATCTGGAGTGGAAAGGAAGAGTGTGCTGTCACGTTATAGGGAGAACAACCAGGGTCACATAACAATGTGTGTATAAATTTTTGTATGAGAAACTAACTTGAACTGTAAACTTTCACATAAAGCACAATAAAAAAAAAATGCAAAAACACAAATTGTTTTGTGACATTTGTTGCAGGGATTGGTTACTGCAATTTGTCAGCACTCTCCCCCTCTCCCTTTCCACCCTGGGTTCTCTCTGTCCATTTGTCCAGTTTTCCTGTCTCTTCCTGCCTTCTCATCTTTGATTTTGGGCAGGTGTTGCCCATTTGGTCTCATACACTTGATTGAACTAAGAAGCACATTCCTCACATGTGTTATTGTTTGTTTTATAGGCCTGTCTAAACTTTAGCTGAAAGGTGGACTTCAGGAGTGGCTTCAGTTTTGAGTTAGCGGTGTGTCCGTGGGCTCGAGTCTTGGGGGTTCCTCCAGTCTCTGTCAGACCAGTAAGTCTAGTCTTTTTTTGTGAATTTGAATTTTGTTCTATGTTTTTCTCCTGCTCTGTCCAAGACCCTCTATTGTGATCCCTGTCAGAGCCTTCACTGGTGGTAGCTGGGCACCTTTGAGTTCTTCTGGGCTCAGGCTGGTAGAGGCTGTGGTTCACATGGTCCATTAGTCCTTTGGACTAATATTTTCATTGTGTCTTCGGTTTTCTTCATTCTCCTTTGCTGAATGTGATGGGACCAATAGATGTATCTTAGATGGTCACTTGCAAGCTTTTAAGACCCCAGATGCTACTCACCAAAGTAGAATGTAGAACATTTGCTTTATGAACTATGTTATGTCAATTGACCTAGATGTCCCCCTAGACCATGGTTCCCAGCCCTTATGCCCAGTAACTCAGTCTCTCAAAGTGTTTGGATGTATCTAGGAAGCTTCTAAGATTTTGCCTTGGTCAAGTTGTGCTGACTTCCCTTATATGGTGTTTTGTCTTCCCTGTCACCAAAGTTAACACTTGTCAATTATTGAGTAGTGATTTCCCTTCCCCATCCCTCCCCTGCCTCATAATCATCAAAGATTGTTTTTCTTCTGTGTGTAAACTTTTTCCTGGGTTTTTATAATAGTGATCTCATACAGTATTTGTCATTTTGTGACTGACTTATTTCACTCAGCGTAATGCCCTCCAGATTCATCCATGTTGTCAGATGTTTCACGGCTTCATCGTTGTTCTTTATCGTTGCATAATACTCCCTTGTGTGTATGTACCATAGTTTGTTTATCCATTCATCTGCTAATGGGCCCCTAGGTTGTTTCCATCTTTTTGCTGTTGTGAATAATGCTGCAATGAACATGAGTGTGCATATGTCTATTTGTGTGATAGCTCATCTTTCTCTAGGATTTATTCCTAGAAGTGGGATAGCTGGGTCAGTGCATAAGAGTTCCAATCTCCTCACAACCTGTCCAACATTTGTTAGTCTTTTCTTTTTTTGAATAGAATTTTTTTTTTAATTTTAATGTAGTAAAAATTATCATTCTTTTTTCCTTTTCTTGAGTCTTGTTGGAGAAATCCTTTCTTACCAGAGATCATGGACATGTTCTCACATTTTTTCCTAAAAAGTTTACAGCAATCTTCATTATACTTCAATATGAATAAACATTTATTGAACACTTCATCTTTCCCTTTGGTCTGCCATGCATCTCTGTCATAAATCATTTATTTGCACGGGTGTGGGGCTGTTTCTGGGCTGCCTATGTGCACATATGGGGTTGCCATGAGTTGTAATTAACAAAGGGCAATGGGTTATTGGATGTTAATTACAATGTCTATTGTAGGATTTGTAGCCTTTGTAGATGGGCTTTATCTGGCTTATCAAGTTCCTTTATGCTTCTAATGTTGCTGTTGTTAACTGCCATTAAGCGATGCCCCCATGCACAACTGAACGAGATGATGCCTGGGCCTGTGCCATCTTCATGATCCATTATGGATTAGACATTATGATCCACAGGGGTTTTATTAGCTAATTTTCAGAAATAGACCACCAGGCTTTTCTTCCTAGTCCATCTTAGTCTGGAAGCTCTGCTGAAACTTGTTCAGTATCATAGCAACACACAAGCCTCCACCAGCAGAAAGGTGGTGGTTGTGCATGAGGTGCATTGGCCGGGAATGGAACCCGGGTCTCCTGCTCGGAAGGCAAGAATTCTACACTGAACCACTACTGTGCCCTCAGTTCCTGACACTGACACATATATAGGGTATTCCGTGTGCTAGAGACTCTGAAGCGCTTTAGAACTCTTAACTCGTGAAAACAACTCGATGCAGATGACCTGTCCTATTCTGGGCAGCACTTCCTCACATCTGCCATGTGACCACTCTCCTCTGCATTTCAGATGTCCCCACTGAAATCTCTTTTCTTCTGCCTCAAGCAAATCCTTGAGGATTTCCTTTAGTGAGACTCTGCTGTGACAAACTCAATTTTGATTTGTCTGGATGTATCTATTTTGCCTGCATTCTTGAAAGATATAGAAATCTAGATGAATCAATTGTTTTCTATCAGCCCTTTGGAAAGATTGACTACACTGCTTTATGACTTCATCTTTACTCCTGAGAAACATCAGTCTGGTTGCTCTTTCTTTGGGGTGATTCGTCTTTCCTCCTTGAGTCTTTTCTCTGCTGTTCTGTATGTGTTACTACCATGAGTATGATTTTGATTTACGTTGATTGGAACTCATTGGGCTTCGTGGATGTAAAAATTACCAATTTCAACAATTCTGAAAAATGTTTGGCCATTGCCAGTATCTTTTGAATATTCGTTCTTTTCCTTCATCTTTATTTTCTGCTTCTGGAGCTCTAGTTAATCAAAGGTTGGCGCTTTTCAGTTTCTCTTCTGTGTCTCTTAGCCTCTGTTATGGGTGGAATTATGCTCCTCCCCCTCAACCAATATGTTTGGAATTCTAACACCTATACCTGTGGAAAGGAGCCTAGTGGTTCAGTGGTTAAGCACTCAGCTGCTAAGTGAAAGATCAGCAGTTCAAACCCATCAGCTGCTCCATGGGAGAAAGATGTGGCAGTCTGCTTTTGTAAAGAATGTTGTTGTGCTGGTGTGCCGTCAGGTCAATTCCGACTCACAGAACTCTATAGGTGAGAGCAGGATTGCCCCATAGAGTTTCCAAAGCGGTCATCTTTATGGAAGCCTACTTTCAGTTAGCAGCCGAGAGCTTAACCACTGTGCCACCAGGGATCCTTCCATACCAATTACAGCCTTGGAAACCCTACAGGGCAATTCCGCTCTGTCCTATAGGGCCTATGAGTGGGAATTGACTCAACAGCAGTGGGTTTTATATCTGTGGGTGTGATATTGTTTAGGAATAGGATTATGTTAATAGTGCCATATCAGTATAGAATGTACCCTAAACCTATCACTTGAGTTATAAAAAGAGCAGATTAGACAGAAGGAAAGCAGACATGAGAACGTGTCATGGATTGAATTGCATCCACCAAAAAATATGTGTCAGCTTGCTTAGGCCATGATTCCCAGTATTGTGGGGTCGTTCTCCATTTTTTGATAGTTATAATTTTCCTGTGTGTTGTGAATCCTAATCTCTACCTGTGATTAATGAGGAAAGATTAGATTATGTTAAAGAGGATTAGGGTGGGATGTAACACCCTTGCTCAGGTCACATTCCTGATTCGATGTAAAAGGGGTTTTCCTGGGTGTGGCCTGCATCACCTTTCATCTTACAAGAGATTAAAGGAAAGGTAAGTGAGCAGAGTTGAGGACCTCGTACCATCAAGAAAGCAGCGCCAGGAGCAGAGTGCATCCTTTGGACCTGGGGTTCCTGCGTGGAAAAGCTCCTAGTCCAGGGGAAGATTGATGACAAGGACCTTACTCCAGAGCTGACAGAGGAAGCTTTCTCCTGGAGCTGATGCCCTGAATTTGGACTTCTAGCCTACTAGACTGTGAGAGAATAAGCCATCTACTTGTGGTATTTCTTTTACAGCAACACTAGATGACTAAGTCAGGAAGACAGATACTGTCTGATGACAACAGAGGCAGACAAAGCTACAAGCCCAGGATCTCCAAGGATTGCTGGCTCCCAGAAGCTGAAATAGACAAAGACATCTCCTACTCCTGAACTGTGAGAAAATAAATTTCTGCTCTTCAAAGCCACTAACTTGTGGTATTTCTGTTACAGCACCAGGAGAGTAGGACAGCCTCTTTGACATATTTTTCATCCTTTTTTTCCCTTCTCTGCTGAATTCTGGATGATTTATTTGGCTATCTCTGACAGTTCACTAATTCTTTTCTCAACTGGTTACAAACTGCTGTTAAGACATTAACTTTTTTTTTTTTTTTTACTTCATTTGTAGAATTTCTATGACATCCTTTTACAAGTTTTCATGTTTTTAAATAAACTCTTGCTGCTTTCTTATACTTTAAGCATTTGTTTATTTGAACCAATGGAACATGATTTTTTATATCCTGATGTCTTAGTTATCTAGTAGTGCTGTAACAGAAATACCAAAAGTGTATCACTTTAATAAACAGAGGTTTATTCTCTCACAGTTTAGGATGCTAGAAGTCCAAATTCAGGACACCAGCTCTGGGTTAAGTCTTTCTCTCCTTGTCTGCTATGGTGGAAGGTCCTTGTCATCAATCTTCCCCTGGGTCTAGGAGCCTATCAGTGCAGGGACCTTCAGTCCAAAGGACGTGCTCCACTCCTGGTTCTTTTAGTTGTAGTAATGAGGTCCTTCTCCTCTCTGCTAGCTTCTCTCTTTTATATCTCAAAAGAGATTGACTCTAGATACAACTTAATCCTGTAGATTGTGTCCTGCTTCATTAACATAATTGCCTCTAATCTTGCCTCATTAATATCATAGAGATTAGGATTTACAACACATATGAAAATTACATCAGATCACAAAATGGAGGACAACCACACAATACTGGGAATAATGGCCTAGTCAAGTTGACACACATTTTTGGGGGACACAATTCAATCCGTAAAACAATCCCACTTTGTAATCTTTGTGGATTTCATTTTTCTGTCTTCAGCTGGTTCTCATGAATGGAACCTTGTATCCTTCTGAGTTTTATGTTTGCTCATCTGCCAACTACTCATTTTCCTTACACTTATATGTGGAAATATTTTGATACCTGGTTTCACTCAGCAAGGGAGGATTTGGATTTGCTTTTGCCAGTTGCCTGGTACTCCACAAGTTTGAGAAAACTTTAAACTAAATTATCTGATTGCTTTTTTTGTATTTGTTGCTTTCTTTTGATAACATAGGTATTGACTTTGAACTGCAAACTATGTGGTTACAAATTCTTAGGGGAATTTTTGTTTTGTTTTATTTTTTTCCCGTTCAAGGAGCAACAAAACTGAGGCCATCAATCTCCCTTTGGTATAGTGTTTTATTTGTTTAAGACCCCAGCTTTATGAGGGAAAACATCTGATGAGGTTACTCACCGAGAACAGGCCTAGCTTTTATCTCCTGCTTCACATCAAAGCAGAAATGCAAGGTCTCCAGAGTTCCTATGAAATCTCCAGGCAGAAGTCAACTTTAGTTTTTCTGATTCTTCCTTATTTCTCAGGTTCCTCCTCTCATTTTCACTTTGACCTCTGTAGAATCCTTCTGTGCCAACTCAAAAATGTGGCACAATATTATTATATCTATCTAACTCTATCTATCTATCTATCTGTATTAATTGTGCTCATGAGGAACCAATACTTAGACCAAAAGGCAGTTGTTCATAAAAAACAAGGGGATACTCAATGGTTTAAAGTCAGGAAAGATGTGTGTCAGAGTTGTAACCTTTCACCAAATTTATTTGATCTGTGTGCTGACTAAATAATCCGAGAAGCTGGACTATTTGAAGAAGAATGGGGTATTAGGATTGGAGGAAGATTTATTAACAACCTGCCTTATGCAGATGACACAACTTTGCTTGCTGAAAGTGAAGAGGAATTGAAGCACTTAACAGATGAAGATCAAAAACCATAGCCTTCAGTATGGTTTACATCTCAACACAAAGCAAACAAAAATCCTCACAAGTGGATCAATAAGCAACATCATGATAAAAGGAGAAAAGACTGAAGTTGTCAAGGATTTCATTTTACCTGGATCCACAATCAACACCCATGGAAGCAACAGTCAAAAGTAAAAAGACACACTGCATTGGGAAAATCTGCTACAAAGATCTCTTTAAAGTGTTAAAAAAAAAGAATGTCACTTTTGAGGACTAAGGTGCACCTGATCCAAGCCATCGTGTTTTCAATCACCTCATATGCATGTGAAAACTGGACACTGAATAAGGAAGACAGAAGAACTGACATGTTTTAATTATGGTGTTGGCAAAGAATACTGAATATACTATGGACTGCCAGAAGAACAAACAAATCTGTCTTGGAAGAAGTACAGCCAGAACGTTCCTTAGAAGTGAGATGACTAGACTTCCTCTCACATACTTTGGACAAGTTACAAGGAGGGACCAGCCCCTGGAGAAGGACATCATGCTTTGTAGAGTAGAGGGTCAGTGTAAGAGAGGAAGATGCTCAATGAGATGGACTGGCACAGTGGCTGCAACAATGGGCTCAACATATCAAAGACTGTGAGAACAGTGCCGGACAGGGCAGCGTTTGGTTCTGTTGAACATAGGGTCGCTATGAGTTGGAACTGACTCCATTACACCTGACAACAACAACATCTATCTATCGATTGATCATTCGATCTATAGATCTATTATCTCTCTTCCAGCATTTTAATTGTTTCAAAAAGGAAGTTCAAAGTAACCTAGTGTATCTAGTCTGATAAAAATGGAAGTCCCACTTAAGAGCTTAATTTTGCAATATCACAGACATTTTTATATAAAATCGTTTTCATAAATTATATACTTTGAATATTGGTTAGAAATTTTGCATTGAGTTATGTATTTCCATTCTTATACTCATTACAATAGTATATTTCTAAGGACTAGGAACTATCTATGTCCTATATAAACCCCAAAAAACCAAACCCATTGCCATCAAGTCGATGTTTTCTTTATGTTGAAGTGTAATCCATACTGAAGGCTGTGGTCTTTGATCTTCATCAGTAAATACTTGAAGTCCTATTCATTTTCAGCAAGCAAGGTTGTGTCATCTGCATAACACAGGTTGTTAATGAGTCTTCCTCCAATCATGATGCCAAGTTCTTCTTCATACAGTCTAGCTTCTGGGATTATTTGCTCAGCCTACAGATTGAATAAGTATGGTGAAAAGACACAACCCTGACACACACCTTTCCTGACATTAAACCACACAGTATCCCCTTGTTCTGTTCTAACAACTGCCTCTTGATCTGTGTACAGGTTCCTCATGAGCACAAGTAAGTGTTCTGTAATTCCCACTCTTTGTAATGTTATCCATAATTTGTTATGACCCACACAGTGGAATGCCTTTGCATAGTCAATAAAACACAGGTAAACATCTTTCTGGTATTCTCTGCGTTCAGCTAAGATCCATCTGACATCAGCAATCATATTGCTGGTTCCACGTCCTCTTCCGAATCCGGCTCGAATTTCTGGCAGTTCCCTGTTGATATACTGCTGTAGCCGCTTTTGAATGGTCTTCAACAAAATTTCACTTGTGTGTGATATTAATGGTACTGTTTGATAATTTCCACATTCCATTGGATCACCTTTCTTGGGAGCAGGAGTAAATATGGATCTCGTCCAGTTGATAGGCCAGGTAGCCGTCTTCCAAATTTCTTGCATAGACGAGTGAGCACTTCCAGCGCTGCATCCATTTCTTGAAACATCTCAATTGGTATTCTGTCAGTTCCTGAAGCCTTGTTTTTTGCCAATGCCTTCTGTGAAGCTTGGACTTCTTCCTTCAGTACCATTGGTTCCTGATCATATGCTACCTTCTGAAATGGCTGAACGTCAACCAATTCTTTTTGGTATAGTGACTCTGTGTATTCCTATCATTTTGTTTTGATGCTTCCTGTGTCCTTTAAGATTTTTCCTGTAGAATCCTTCACTATTGCAACTCGAAGCTTGAATTTTTTTTTTCAATTCTTTCAGCTTGAGATATGCCAACCGTGTTCTACCCTTTCGGTTTTCTATCTCCAGATCTTTGCACATGTCATTCTATACTTTACTTTGTCTTCTCAAGCTGCCCTTTGAAAGCTTCTGTTCAACTCCTTTACTTCATCATTTCTTCCATTTCCTTTAGCTACTGGAGGTTCAAGGGCAGGTTGCAGTCTTTTCTGGCATCCATTTTGGTCTTTTCTTTCTTTCCTATCTTTTTAATGACCCGTTGCTTTCTTCATGTATGATGTCCTTGATGTCATTCCACAACTCATCTGGTCTTCAGTCATTAGTGTTCAATGTGTCAAATCTGTTCTTGAGAAAGTCTCTAAATTCAGGTGAGATATACTCAAGATTGTACTTTGGTTCTCTTGAACTTGTTCTAATTTTCTTCAGTTTCAACTTGAACTTACATATGAGCAATTGATGGTCTGTTCTGCAGTCAGCCCCTGGCCTTGTTCTGCTTGATGATATTGAGCTTTTCCATGGCCTCTTCCCACAGATGTAGTCGATTTGATTCCTGTGTACTCCGTCTGGCAAGGTCCACGTGTATAGTTGCTGTTTATGTTGGTGAAAAAATGTATTTGCAATGAAGAATTTGTTAGTCTTGCAAAATTCTATCATGTGATCTCCGGCATTGTTTCTATCACCAGGGCTGTATTTTCCAAGTTCTGATCCTTCTTCTTTGTTTGCAACTTTTGCATTCTAGTCACTAGTAATTATAAATGCATCCTGATTGCATGTTCAATCAATTTCAGACTGCAGAAGTTCATAAAAATCTCACTTTCGTCCTCTTTGGCCTTAGTGTTTAGTGTATAAATTTGAATAATAGTTGTATTAAAAGGTCTTCCTTGTAGGCATATGGATGTTATCCTATCATTGACAGAGTTATACTTCAAGACAGATCTTAAAATGCTCTTTTTGATGATGAATGCAACACCATTCCTCTTCAAGTTGTCATTCCTGGCATAGTAGGCCATATGACTGTCTAATTCCATATGGCCAATACCAGTCCATTTCAGCTCACTAATGCCTACGATATCAATGTTTATGCATTCCATTTCATTTTTGACGAGTTCCAATTTTCTTAGATTCATACTTCATACATTCCATGTTCAGATTATTAACAGATGCTTGCAGCTGTTTCTTCTCATTTTGAGTCATGCCACATCAGCTAATGAAGGTCCTGAAAGCTTGAATCCATCCATGTGATTAATGTCAACTCTACTTTGAGGAGGCAGCTCTTCCCCAGTTGTCTTTTGAGTATCTTTCAACCTGAGGGGCTCATCTTCTGGCACTATATCAGACAATGTTTTGCTGCTATTCATGAGTATTTCACTGGCTGATTCTTGTCAGAAGCAGACCACTGGGTCCTTCTTCCTAGTCTTTCCTAGTCTGGAAGCTCAGCAGAAAACTGTCCACCATGAATGACCCTGCTGGTGTTTGAATACCAGTTCCATAGCTTCCAGCATCACAGCAACATGCAAGCCCCCACAGTAGACAAACTGACAGACCCATGGAGGATGTTTTGTATAGTACCCAGATATTATATTTTATACTTCTGATATACATTTTCTGTCTTTTTTTTTAAAATTTAAGAGCCATAAATTCAAGAAAATTTGTTTTAGAATAATAGCCCAAAAGGGCTGGAGTATATGTGTGTGAGAGGGAGCTAAAATATCTTTTATTGATATTATTTCTCTCTGAATTTTGTTCTGTAATTGTAAATGTATTATGATATTTAAATACCCATGTAGATGTTGTAATGTTAAGCACTGACAAATGTTTCTAACAGCATTCACTAAGCACTTAATGAAGCTACTTATTAGAAAAGAGAATATTCTAAAAGCAATAGATTCACTGAAAAAAAAAGAAGTTGTAGAAAGTTGATCCACTTATAAGAGCAACAGCTTGTCTTGGTAGAAGGATACAATGAAAAGAGAGTTTCTCATCCTTTTTTTTAAAGGTAAGAAAATTTAGAATGAAAATATAATTCTGTGTTGTAACTAATCTAACTTGGTTAGGGCCAAGGATAAAGTTAAAATGTGGGAGAGTTTACAGGTAAAGGGAGGAAAAAAAAATCCCAGAATCTCTGCTGGTTTACCATAGTTGGGATAGCACATGTCTTTTTGCTTTTTACCTTCCCTCTAAAAAGGCAAGTTGAAGGAGGGAGACCTTCCTAAACATTGATCAATCACATTGAAAGAAGCACTTTAATTTCTTGACATCTGCAAATGCTCTGCAGTTACAAGGGTGAACACTAGAGTAGATAGGTCTTTCTTTAGCAAAGAAGGCTTGGAATTTTGTTTGGGTAAAGGAGGAGAGCCACACTTCTCTGCCTTGATATTAGCAGGAGATTGGAGTAGGGAGAAAAGGTGTCAGATCTGAAAGAGGGTGGGCTCAGGGAAGGCCCTAGGCAATGAAATATTCCTTAAGGCAAAGATTGTCTGAACATTTAAGATAAGTGTGGCCTTACAAGGCTGAAGTCTTGGAGATACCAAAAATCAGTCTTCTCTGGTATTCTCAGAACTTCTAGCCTTGTGGTGTGTCTTAGTTACCTAGTGCTGCCATAATAAAAATACCACAAGTGAAAGGCTTTAAAAAACAGGAATTTAATTTCTCACAGTTCTGGAAGCTGAAAGTATAAATCAAGGTCTTGACCATGTCATTTCCTTCTGTGAGCCTCTCTCCTAGCTTCTGGTGTCTGCTAGTAATCCTTGGCATTCCTTTGCTTAGAGACAGGTCCTCAAATGGAGTCTATCTTCCCTCTATGTGTGTCTCTGTGTCTATGCTGCTCTTTTTAAGAGATACCACTTAGAAGGGACTAGGATTAGGATCCACTTTACTCTGATATGACCTGGTTAATTTAGCCAAAGAAAACTCCTATTTCTAAGCAAAGCATTTTTACAAGTACAGGCGTTAGGACTTCCACATTTCTTTACTGGGGACACAATTCAATCCATAACATGGGGTCACATTTATCTTAAAGGATACAGGGTTGTATCCTCTCATCACACTTATTTAATCTGAATGCTGAGCAAATAATTTGAGAAACTGGACTATATGAAGAAGAAGACAGTATCAGGATTGAAGGAAGACTCATTAACAACCTGCATCATGCAAATGACACAACTTGCTTACAGAAACTGAAGAGGACTTGAAGCACTTGCTGATTAAGATCAAAGACCACAGCCTTCAGTATGATTGCACCTCAACATAAAGAAAACAAAAATCCTCACAACTGGACCAATAAGCAGCATCATGACAAACAGAGAAAAGACTGAGTTGTCAAATATTTCATTTTACTTGGATCCACAATCAATGCCCATAGAAGCAGCAGTCAAGAAATCAAAAGACACATTGCATTGGGCAAATCTGCTGCAAAAGTGTTAAAAAGCAAAGATTTCGCTTTGAGGACTAAGGTGCACCTGACCCAAGCCATGGGTTTTTCAATTGCCTTATATGCATGCGAAAGCTGGACAATGAATAAAGAAAACTGAAGAAGAATTGATGCCTTTGAATTAAAGTATTAGTGAAGAATATTGAATATACCATGAACTACCAGAAGAACGAACAAATCTGTTTTGGAAGAAGTACAACCAGAATGCTCCTTAGAAGCAAGGATGGTGAGACTACGTCTTACATACTCAGACATGTTGTCAGAAGGGATCAGTCCTTGGAGAAGGACATCATGCTTAGTAAAATAGAGGGTCAGGGATAAAGAGGAAGACCCTCAATAAGATGGATTAACACAATGGCTGTAACAATGGGCTCAAACATAACAATGATCATCAGGATGGCGCAGGATAGGGCAGTGTTTCATTCTGTTGTACGTAGGGTCGTTATGAGTTGGAACTGACTCAATGGCACCTAACAATGACATTTAAATAAATAAGAAAGCTAAAAAGCAAATATGGTGGCTTTTCTTTTTTTTTCTTCTTCTTTTTACTTTCACTAAAAATAGTTAACAGTGATAGGGATATTAACTTGTGGCTCTATACGGTATATCAGAGTATATAAGATCAAAGCCGAGTGTTACTAAAATGTATAGTGTTTGAGTGGAATATTTTGGGGCATAGTTCAAAATGAAATGTCTGAAGCTAGATGAAGTATGTGCGCTTTCAAATTAAGTCACCAAGGCTGTTTTGAGAAATGCACACCAAGCCAGTTTTGACACAGAGAGTGGAGAAGAACTGTTGGAAGTGTTTCTGGAGGAGGGTCAGTGCAGTTCTAGCACACGGCTGAGTCAACTCAGTTCATCAGTGTGTTTCATCTCCTGGCTGGAACTCCACTACTCCATTTCTGTTCCTCATCACTTAGCACAGGGAAAAGCAGGCACATCAAATAAACACGATTTGTTAACTCATCCTATTTGTTAACTACACCCATGGGGGTATAGGAGAAGGATGAGGGGTACAGTGGGGAGATTTCAAAACTGTTATTTCATAACACAGCCCCAGTTGCCTTTCTCATTAGGCTGTGTTCGTAAATTTATTTTTTATTTGTGTTATTTCAACAATTATAACCAAAGTGTAATTTATAAAAGGCTAAATTCATCTACGAGCTCCTAAATATGCCTTGAAAAGAACACATCCTTTCAAGAAGAAATTTCTCCCCATGGTGTAGCACTGCCCAATTAGGCGTATTATTACCATTCTTCATGGCACTGGGCTCCTGGGCCGGAAAGTATGATATTGGGAAGGCACAACTTTATTTATCACACTGCTCTGTATACGTTCATGTGCCAAATAAATGTTAGAAAATAATTATGGAGGTTTTATGTCTTCCTTGGGAGTATCTCTCACAGGATATGGTGGAAGATGGAGTAGTGGTCATTTAATTTTAGCATAGTTCTATGCATGCTGAACCACCTAGAAATGGTCTATGTTGACAATCATCTAAATGTGCTTAATTACACCAACATATATCTTCAGAATCGGTGGTATGCCATCTATAAGACCCAGGGAACCCATTGAAACCCGTTGCTGTCTAGTCAATTTCAACTCATAGTGACCCTATAGGACAAAGTAGAACTGCCCCATTGGGTTTCCAAGGAGCAGCTGGTGGATTCAAACTGTTGACCTTTTGGTTAGCAGCCGGGCTCTTAACTACCATGCCACTAAGAGTTTTTAGTAATTGTTTTAGGATGTTACCTAATAACGCATGCTCCTTCTGCTCTTCACTTGTGGTCTGTGAGTAGATACACATGGACACATGTGCATACACACATACTTCTTAGATATGCACCTAGGTCATTTCATTCTTTTACACAATCTAGAGCATACAGATAACAAAAATTAATTTCAGAGCCTGTGGTGAAATGAGTTACTTTATGTGGCCTTTTCCTTGGTTCTTTGGAAAACCAGCTTGAGATAATTTTCCCATAGGCTCTGAGAAGTTACCTTTGCCCTTGTTTTCTACCCTAGAGCGTTTGTTACTTTTGTATAGGTTGACTGACATTTCCTGGGCAAGCTGTAAACAAGGATGGTTTGATACTTTTTGCCTGGCTGCATCCTGCCCTGTGATTGGTATGCACCTTGCAGGGATGGGTCAATAAACTATGCAAATGAAAGGACAATAGCCTATCATGCAAATGAAGTGCCTGTGGCCTACCAAAAGGGGACTGGTCAGTTCACGGCTATGGTGAGAATGCCACACCTTGAAATTGACAAGGAGTTTGTGTATTTATGCAGCCAGCCCCACAGAGCTTTTTCAGACAGAAAGAAGCGGGTAGAGAAGTAGCAGGAAGAAGCAGAAAGAAGAAAAAAGAGAGAAGAAGCAGAGAGAGAGAGGAGGCAAGGAATCTCCTAAAACAGCTGTAACATGGGTCTAGGGCTGTAACACTGAAGACAGTGACAGGTCTGGAAGGGGCCCGGTGGCAGAGCTGGCAGTGATAGGTAGCAGAGCCAAAGCCTATCCAGATGGGGCAGACAGGAGCCTGTCCTCCGGGGACCAAGGGAGGCCTGCAAGGCCAAGAGTTGCTGAGATAGTGGTCTTATACTGAAGAAGGGAGCCTATGTGCTTCCTGAGCTTGATCCCCAGTTGTGGCCTCATTAACATAGCTGCCTCTAATCCTGCCTCATTAACACCATAGAGGCAGGATTTACAACACACAGGAAAATCATGTCAGATGACAAAATGGTGGACAATCGCACAATACTGGAGATCACACATTTTTGGGGGACACAATTTAATCCATAACAGTAGGTTAGATTAAAATGCATTGTATCCACGCTAAATTTACTAAAGTGGGTAACTGCACTGTAGTTAGGTGAGATTTTATTGATTATTAATCAATACAACTGGAGTATTTAAGGGTGAAAAAAATATCCTGTGCAAAAAAAAAAAAAAGAACAAAAAGGGTAAGGGAATAGAAAAAAAAAAAAGGGATTTATTTAATCTATTTTCTATCTCCTTTTATATTATATCTATATCTATTTATCTATACCCACATGTGGATATTTACCAAACCAAAAAAACAAACGTTGCTGATGAGTTGATTCCAACTCATAAACCACTTAACTATAAGTACAGTTTGTGAGTTCTGTGAGCCATTGCAACGGATTTTTGAACACAGAAGAGAAGTAGAGAGTGCCATAGACGGGACAGCTGGTGTCAGAATTGGTAAAAAGGTTGGAGAGTGTAAGTATGGCTGACCTTCATCTCACAGGAATCTGCTTTGGGCTGACGGTAATTCTCATTACCCCTCCCTGAAGTTAGACACGTTCTGACACTACTACTACTATTACTACTACTACTGGTCCCATTTTACAGAACCCAATGAAAATGTGAGTACCCAAGTTACTAAATAATGAATAACAAACCACAAGCAGCAGGAAATCACAAGTCCATACCAGTAACAAATAGATGAATCCATCCTCCAATCAATCAATACGGGGGAAGGGTGAGTTCTTCTCTACAGCAGACTGTTGAGTGAAAACTAGCGAATGTGGAGGCAGTGCTGCAGTTGGAGAATTAGCATTTTACAATTCTTAAAATAAAATTGAGATCAGGCAAGAGTTACCGATGCATGCTAAGTCTCGGGGGAAATTTTGATGAGGAGCATCAGAGTGTCTCCCCACAGACTGCTTACTAAATTCAGAGGAAAAAGTAATAATTATACAGTAGAGAAACTGGCCAACACCTGGATCAGGTGATTAGAACTAACATCATCAATGAGGCACAAGTTGTCATGGTTGTTCCAGATGTGGCACCCTGAGAAGGACATGCCGTCACCAGTGTTATGTTCCCACTGAGGCTATAAGCCCTGAACCTAATCAAGAGAAGCATCAGACAAACACAGTGTGAGTAGTTTCTGTTAACAAAGCTGGGGCAGGGGAATGTCCTGTAGTCTTCAAAAATATCGGTATCACAAAAGAAAAAAAGACTGAAGAAGTGTCCTAGAGAAAAGTAGAATAAAAACACATGACAATTCCATGTAATACCTGACAGATTGGAACCTGTCCACAAGGGAACAGAGCTATAAAGGACTTCATTGGGTCATTATTAAAAAAGAAAAGAAATACAGATGGTAGGTGTCCTAGTTATCTAGTGCTGCTATAATACAAATACCACAAGTAGATGGCTTTAACAAAGAGAAATTTATTATCTCACAGCCTAGTATGCTACAAGTCTGATTTAGGATGCTAGATCCAGGGGAAGGCTTTCTTTCTCTGTTGTCTCTGGGGGAAGGTCCTTGTCATCAATTTTCCCCTGATCTAGGAGCCTCTCAGCCCATGGACCCCAAGTCCAAAGGATGCACTCTGCTCCTGGCACTACTTTCTTGGTGGTATGAGGTCCCCCAGTCTCTCTGCTTTCTTCTACCTTTTTTATTTCAAAAGAGATTGAATCAAGATACAACTTAATCTTGTAGATTTAGTCCTGCCTCATTAACATAACTGCCTCTAATCCTGCCTCACTAACATCATAGAGGCAGGATTTACAACACACAGGAAAATCACATCAGATGACAAAATGGTGGACAATCACAGAATACTTGGAATCACACATTTTTGTTAATTTTGTTAATCCATAACAGTAGGTTAGATTAAAATGCATTGGATCGTTGTTAAGTTTACTAAAGTGAATAACTGTACTGCAGTTAGGTGAGATTTTATTGATTATTAATCAATACAACTGTAGTATTTAAGGGTAAAAAAAAATCCTGTGCAAAACAAAACGAAAATACCCTGCAAGGGCATAGAAAAAAAGATAGATTTATTTAATCCATTTTCTATCTCCTTTAGTATTGTATTTGTATCTATATATCTATAGCCATATATGGATATTTACCAAACCAAAAAAAAAAAAAAAAACCAAACCCGTTTCTTCGAGTCAATTCCAACTCATAGCTACCCTATAGGACAGAGTAGAACTGCCACACAGTTTCCAAGGAGCAGCTGGTGGATTTGAACTACAAGCCTTTTGGTTAGCAGCCAAATGCTTAACCACGGCACCACGGATATTTAGACATATAAAATTGCTTTCCTTCGTAATTAGACATTTTATTTATAATTTATAGAACCTGTGTTAAGTAAATATTTGCCTTTTGAAGAAAATATAAAATATTTTCATAAGTAAAGGCCTGTGAGAAAAATAGCATTTCCTCCCTTCCTTTTTCTAATAAGGTTATAAAGTTATTTTAACATAAACAGATTTTTAAAATACGTGTGTACTATGCTCCCTTCTTTTAGTCTGAATTTTCCTTGTACAATAGGTTGGACAAAGATAAGCTGTTACTTGTGAATACCCCAGTGACCCATCCTGCAGCCCTTGCTCTGTTGAGGTCACCAGGTCTGTCTCCAATCTGTAGGTTAAGGGAAAATGATGTGACAGGGATTTTATTTCCAACTCCAGAATGCCAGAACCACTCTCATCTATTCTCTTCAATCTTCCCTCTCTCATGACTTTGCTGACCAACTTGTTCTCTCTCACTTCTGGCCTTCCCTCTCCCTAGCTCTCTGGTGACTTCATCTAGTGTGTAACCCAGGCCTTAGATCATCAAGAAACACAATTGAATGATGTCACCATTGGCGGTCCTGACCCAGTGCTTGCTTTGCGGTTTCTGGCTACGCACCAGCCCTCCCTAACTGCACATGGGATAATGGAGAAAGGCCTGTGGGTGGTGGAGTGGGATGTGGCTCCGTCCCTTTCCTAACACGGCCTCTTCCTGAATAGTGGACTTGAGAGATGGTGGATACCAACTCTCCGGAAGCTGCTTTCCGTGTCATTCATCCAAATGAAATCTCCCAATCATCAGCAAAGGGGTGTGGAGAAATTCTGTTGTGGTAGAGCCCGGGAGAAGGAACAAAATGACTTTGTTGTTGTTGTTAGTTGCTGTCCAGTCAGTTCTGACTCATGGATACCCCATGTGTGCTGAGTAGAACTGCTCCATAGGGCTTCAAGGCTGTGACCTTTTGGAAGCAGATCTTCAGTTCTGTCTTCCAAAGTACCTCAGGGTGGGTTTGAACCTCCAACCTTTGGGCTAGTAGTCAAGCACTTAACCGTTTGCACCACCCAGGGACTCTTACAAGATGACTAGTGGGTTAAAAAGAGACAGATGAAACTCTTAAGTCTGAAATGAAAAAAATCGGACCACACTCACAGACGGCTTGTGTATCAAGAAGTCCCAGTGGCTAGTTACAGCCCTCCATGCACTAATGGAAACAGAGCGTTTGATTTCATGCTTTTATATACAATGACACAAATATAATTACTAGAGCTTATTGATTTACTTGTTCTGGGTCAGCAACACTTTCCTGGCTGTAGGGGCTTTTTACATGAGGGCCACGAGGATTACAGCTCTCTGCTTGGAGTACTTTGATTCTTCTATGGAAGCTGGAAGAAATAACCAACACACTGCTTGTTTTAATCATTTTCCCTGTTAAGAATCAAATCACTTGACAGCTAATTTTGAAAGACTTAGCTTAATTTTTCAGATGAAGAAGGATCAAAGCAATACTACACAACTCATCAGCTCTCATCACCAGTGAAGCTGACGTGTAAAAAGATGACTTTGTGGGGCTGATCTAGTTGAGGTAGACTGAAGTATTTTCAGGAAGGTTCTTAACAGCTTTCTACTTTGTTAGCCAAAATACAAGAGACAAACACAGATAAGCAAGAGAGAAAATTTGAAAGAATCCATTTAAAATTTTATTTGTGTATAGAGGACATTCTTTTCTTTAATACTTTTACTTCAAAAATCTATATATTTTTTTAATTTTGAGAACTCACGTGCTAAAAATAAATAGAATAAATACAAGAAGTTGGGTCAGTGTATCAATTTAAAAGAAATATTGAGGCCAAGTATTTTTCTCTGTAAAATCATGAAAACTTAGAGTTTTTAATAAGCTTAGTTTGTTAATAAGCTTTAATTCTACTTTTTTTGTTATCTTTTTAAAACATAGGTATTTCCATTAAAATGCACCAATGGAAAGTGAATGCAAGTTGAATGTAGGCACTTTACTGTGTGCAGAAAAGGTTGTAAATTGTCAAATATCGTTCTCAAAGTTCGTACTGGTACAATTTCAAATCAATTCTTGTGCCTATATTTATTTTTTTATTGTGGTAAAATATACACAACATTAAATTTTAACTATTTTCAAGTGTACAATCCAGTGGCATTAATCACAGCATAACCTTTTCATCACCCCAAACGGAAGTTCTGTACCCATTAAGCAACGGCCCTCATACCCTGCTAGCCTCAGCATGTGGTAACCACCCATCTCGTTTCTGTCCCTGTGCATTTGTCTATTCTAGATTTTT
The DNA here is from genome assembly GCF_000243295.1 of Trichechus manatus latirostris. NCBI lineage: Eukaryota > Metazoa > Chordata > Mammalia > Sirenia > Trichechidae > Trichechus > Trichechus manatus. The sequence goes on along the minus strand of NW_004443938.1, from coordinate 6,782,826 downwards.
CATGTGAATGGGATCATACAATACATGGTCTGTTGTGTTTAGCTTACTTCACTCAGGATAATGTTTTCAAGGTTCATCCATTTTGTAGCATGAATTAGAACTTCATTCCTTTTTTTGGCAGAATAATTACTATCCCAGTGTACATATATACCACATTTTGTTTATACATTCATCTGTTGACAGACACTTGAGTTACTCCCACCCTTTGGCTCTTGTGAATAATGCTGCAGTAAACATTGGTGTACAAGTATCTGTTTGAATCTCTGTTTTTAAGTCCTTTGGGTATATACTCAGGAGTGGAATTGCTGGGTCATATGGTAATTCTATGTCTAACTTTTGAGAAACTGCCTAAACGTTTTCCACAGTGGCTGCCCCATCTTGCATTCCCACCAGCAATGCATGAGGAGTACAACTTCTCCACATCCTCACCAATACTCATTATTTTCTTTTATTTCAAATAATAACCACCCTAGAGGCATCTTGGAAGAAAGGCCTGGTTATCTACTTCTGAGAAATCTGCCACTGAAAACCATATGGAGCACAGTTCTACACTAATACATATGGGGTCGCTATGAGTTATGGTCAACTCCATGGTAACTGGTTTTTTAGTTGGTGTGAACTGATATTTCATTGTGGTTTTGGTTTGCATCTCTGTGATGGCTAATGATGCTGAGCATTTTTCCATGTGCTTATTGGTCATTTGCAAATCTTCTTTGAAAAGATGTCTATTTAGGGCCTTTGCTCATTTTTTGATTGGTTTGTTTGACTTTTTGTTGTTGAGTTGCAAGAGTTTTTACATTCTTGATGGTAAACCCATATCAGATATATGACTTCCAAATATTTTCTCCCATTCTGTATGTTATCTTTTCACTTTCTTGAAAATGTTCTATAATGCACAAAATTTTTTATTTTGATAAATTCTAAATCATTTATTTTTTCTTTTTTTGCTCAGTACATATTTATTTAAAAGCTTATTTAAGCTTACTTTAAAGCAGATGTGAAACATGAAATGATCAGCAGTATTTAAGCATTTGCATGTGATTGTTCTTCTGCTACTTTTATGCACAGAAAAATATTGACCACAAAGGAGAAATTTTTGAAGGACAAATCTGAATGTATTTCATTGAGGGGGAGTGTTTCAGCTGCAGTACATGAAGCGAGGTCATACAAATAAATGTGCTTCTACTTCCTCCATGGATGAGGGATACGCCCATGTGTCCTTCCCTTCTACAGTTGCTCTCTGGCTTTATACTTGGAATTGCTTTCTAAATATACTCTTCCTGGTTCTCTTTCATTTACACTAATTTACAAGTAGTATTGACCTTATGCTAGATGTTGTCCTGTTGTTGTCGTCAGCTGCTGTCAAGTAGGCCCCCCACTTATGGGGGCTCCATGCACAGTGGATTAGACCTTTGTGATCCATTGGCTTTTCAGCGGCTGATTTTCGGAAGTCTATCAGCAGGGCTTTCTTTCTAGCCTATCTTAGTCTGGAAGCTCTGCTGAAGCCTGTTCAGCATCATAGCAACACCCAAGCCTTCACTGATAGACAGGTGGTGGCTGTGCTTGAGGTGCGTTGGCAGGGCATCGACCCCATGTCTCCTGCCCGGAAGGGGAGAGTTTTATCACTGAACGAGGTGCTGTCTTAGGTCCCTGCCTACAAGGGACTCATTATCAAGTTAGAATGGGGAGATAAGCAAGCCAGCAGTTAAAACTTCAAGGACAGCCTCTGGCAGCTGAGCTGGGTTGGGACCCCAGGCTGTGCTCCGTTCTGAGGAAGCTGTCTCAACCCCGTGGGGACTGCATCCTGACCCTGCCTCATTAGCCCTGTGCTCCTACCAACTGATTTAACCTATTCCCTACCAACTGATTTAACCTATTCCCCAAGAGTTCCCATCCTGATGAAACAGAGTGCGTGAAGGTCTTCCATATTATAACAGTTCCTTCCTAGTGGAGATTTCAGTAGATTAGTGAAGGGTAGCTCCTAAAATTTAAATTCCAGATGCTGTGTTTCGAAAGACACACTTTTCTCCTAAACTCCAGAGTGCATGCATCAGAGAGGTAACTGGTAACTTTTGTCCAGGAATGGAATTCAAGGGGGATGGATTGAAAGTTTTTACCACAGACCATAACATACTATAACAAGTCTGTAAAAGACTGTGGATTCTAAGGTTCCAGTGGGAAAAAGCCTTTCTGTTAAATAAAATGACAGCTCTAGCACTATTTTTACATTAGGATAAAGTCGGCATACTTGTTTGCAGGGCAGCAAAGGCCCCTGCAAAGAATTCTTAAAGCATCCTCCATAGATTCAGAATCCTAGTCAAATGTGGCGCCCGAAATTCCAGAGCCAAGAACAACGAGAGCCAGAGCAACGCTTCCAGGACTGGCCTAGTCATCAGGATCACCCGGGAGCTTGTGAAAAACAGACCGCTGGGCCCACTGCAGACCTACTAGCTCCAAATAGCCACAAAGGGCCAGTGAGTCTGTATTTTTAAAACTTAGTACTTTGAGGTTTTGGTTGATTCTCAAGCAGCTGTAAGAAATAGTGCAGGGAGGTCCCATGTACCTTCGCCTGGAATTCACCACACTGCAAGTGTAGCTGGCCACGCTCTTCTCTGATCTCATCATTCTCCTGAAAAGTCCCACATTTGTAGGACTCTTGGTTGGCTTTCACTCATTTTCCTAATTTGGCATTTTAATGTCCTCTGCTGGGAACCCTTGGTTCCCCCCAAACTGACAGACTCACCCTCCTAAAACATGTTTTCTCTTTCCCTGCCTTGCCTTGAGTCAAGTCCCCTGCTGGAATCTCCGTCAAATCCCCACTCTTTGGTAAAGGCGAGCTCAAAGACCTCTGTTTGGCACACCCCGGATGCAAGTCTGAGAGCGCTTCCTTTTCTGAATCCTGTTTTGAATTTTCTGGCATGTGTCTCTGTAGTCTGCGGAATCTGTTTGTGTCCTGTTTCCCTGAGGAGATAACAGTCCCAAGGAGGCCAGCCTACCCCTTTCACATCTCCTGGCAGCCACCAGAACTGTGTCTTTGGTGTCAAAATGGGTCATCAACATTCGTTCTTCAGAATGGTGGTAATGGTGATAATGCTCAGCTCTTCTCTGCATGAACATATATTATTGTCATTTCCTGGCCTTCCTCAGCCCCCCAAAGAGAGTTTTCCTGTGGCTGCAAGTGGTTACATTAGCATCATAATTTCCCAGTTTGGAGTAAGAAAATGGCATGCCCTCCTTAATCATGACATCCCTCCTCTGTGAGCTTCAGATGACCGGAGTGAGAGGAAGTGGAGCGTTGTGATCATTTCATCAGCAGAAAATAATAAACTGGAATGCTGGCTGTAGACATTCCTACGATTAAGCTGGTCTATGTCAGGAGGTAGGAGTCAATGGGGGTTAAGCTCTCAACTACTAACCAAAAGTTTGGCAGTTCGAGTGCACCCAGAGGAACCTCAGACGAAAAGCCTGGTGATCTACTTCCAAAAAATCGACAACTGAAAGCCCCATGGAGCACACTTCTACTCTGACACACAAGGGGTCACCATGAGTCGGAGTCGACTCGACAGCAAGTGATTTGGATTATGTTAGGGGGTAGCTGGCTGCTTGACAATTTTAGTCCATTAAAAAAACGCAAACTTTTTTCCCTTTTTTTTTTTCTCTTTGGCATTCATTTTCCTGAACTGATATGAGCTAAGCTAGGAAATCAGGAATCTTGGGCTGTGACCACAGCCCTGAGGAATCTCATTTCAACCTCAGTTGGGAGTTGTCCGATGATATTATGGTGTCTGGTTAATAGCTGACCTGAAAAAGAGAACTCAGAAGGTGGGTGCAGCTCACCAATCTGGGGGTGCGTATTCCTTAATGTTCTGAATGCTGAAGTATTTTTGTGTCCTCTTGAGTGAGTAAATGGAGAGAGACGAGAAGATCTGCTTCAGTGAAGCTTACGGGGTCTCTGATGCTCAGTTTGCAGTGGGACGTGTTTGTGAGTGACAGCTGGTGGAGACAGTATCCTTCCCTACATCAGTTCATTTCTTCTGAGAAGCAGATCTGAGATAGGATGACGCGAGCAAAGGAAGTATATGTGATGCCTGTGGAAGGTGAAGGTCCCCAAACAGTTTATATTCAACAACCAACCTAAAGGTTGGTTGTTCAAACCCACCCAGCAGTGCTGTGGAAGAAAGGCCTGCTTCCATAAAGATTACAGCCAAGAAACCCCTATGGAGTGGTTCTACTCTGTCACATGGGGTCACCATGAATTGAAATAGACTTGACAGTAACGGGTTTGAAGTTTTTTTTTTTTTTTGATGGATGGAGGGAGAAGAAGCAGAGGAAGATGAGGAGACCCTCAGACACCATGCAGGTCTGCAGCAAGTCACAGGATAGAGACAAGGGGGTGGGGGGAGAGCATAGCTCTGAGACCATCCCCGCCAGCCCTCTGGCGAGTCCCAGAAGAAAGGCCGGCAATGCAGGATGCTTGCAGAGATCACTTCCATGCTGGCTGCACAGCAAGCTTTCTGCAGGCTGTCCCACTGCTCCTGGACGTGGGTCTGTGGTATATGGCCAGTGATCCCACGGTTGTAGGCCATCCCATACTTCCTAGGCTGTGAGTGGATCCTCAGGTCAAGTGTAAGCTCATGAATATGGGTGCTGCCGAGGCTCTGTGGACAAGCCAGGTGCACCTGTGCCCCAGAGGGCTCATACAGTGTACTCGTGCCTTCTGGATCTGCTCGGGCACCTTCCCAGATGTACCATTTCCAGACAGGTCTTGCTATTATCAACTTAGCCCAGAGCAGGTGATGGAAGAAGCTCTTGAGGAAACTGAACACCTGTACCTTTGCAGGGAGGGCCCTCTGCAGTGTTTCCCTGCAGGGGACTTGGCTTGGTTTTGAATCAAAAAAAAAGGTTTACGAAACACCGGTTTAGACTGATTTGAGCAGTAAGAATGAGATCAGAGAAAGAGAGGAGCCAGGACATGGAAGGCCTTGAAGGCCAGGGACAGGAGATGCAGGGAGAGAGCAGAGGAAGCCAGGGAAGGTTCTGGAGCTTCAGTGAAATATGTATTAAAGAAAAGTAATCTGTCAGAAGGGTGTGGGGCTGAGATTCAAATCAAGCAGCCAGTTTAGATGGTATTACAGCATTCCACATGGCACTTTCTGGAAACTGAATTAGTGCAGTGGTAGTAAGATGACTTGAAGCACTTACTGATGAAGATCCAAGACCACAGCCTTTAGTATGGATTACACCTCAACATAAAGAAAACAAAAATCCTCACAACTGGACCAATAAGCAACATCATGATAAATGGAGAAAA